>NC_084908.1:7152943-7452943 GCF_949316345.1 Pungitius pungitius
CTCAGAAGAACAGGTAACAAGAAAGTACAATTTTCATCAAATAAGCAGTTTCAAAACATGTTATAGAAAAGTGCCATTATAAGTACAATTTAAGTGCTACGTTATATTAACTTTGAAGATGGAACCACACAATCTGTGCTAGTTGAACTGCAAATGCACATTTCTACACACAGGCAAACTGGTTGTTCCTTCAGGGCGTTGAAAGTGTTGCAGGGTCAGTTCAGAACTGCTCTCTCATGGAGAGTTTAGTCAAAAGATGTAGTTCTATAGCTTTAGAATAGAAGAAAAATGCTCCCAGAGTGTACCACGTTTGTTTAAGTTGAAAATAGGTCTGAGATGTGTTAATCTGATAATTGAGGTCATGTTTAGTGTTGGGGTTGTGTAAGACCCCTTCGCCATTTCATACAACACGTCCATCCAATGCTAGATATGAGTCTATGTTTACAGTGCTGCATCGCTGGAATCTGTTTCCAAGACAATCCTAACAAGCCTGCTGTGGTGGTTCCATTTAAAATAGATCACAACTGCAGTGCTAGCTGTGTACATAAAGTGGGTGCTATGGAGAGGCCGTTGCAGTGTCCACATAATCGGGGATACATATAGAATAGGTTCTGTTCTCAGGACATGTTTGTTGTAACCAAGTATCCTATATCATAGCCACATGTCAGGTGAAAAAAACTGTGAAAATCGTCACTTTATTGCTCACTGATCGACTTGTGACTGCTAACGTGCTTCCATCACTCAATGGGCAGCAACAGTCATGCGCCTAGCTTTAGCTAGCTAGCTAGTAACTGGATGCGTGTTTGACTTTGCACTAACTAGTTAGTAGCAGTTAAACTTACCGGTTACCCTCACTACGCTTCCACTTCTCAGCTTCTCTTCAGTTAATTGAAGAGAATACAGGCATGGCAAAGATGCTTATAAATGTGTGGTAGCATGCTATTAACTGTATATGGCCTTCATTAACACTTACATAGGCTTATGAATATTAATGAGCATCTTCTGGGACTTACAAGGGCCTTATTACATATTAATTAATGGTTATTACAAGGACTTTAATATCTATTCTTTTAACCAAAAACATATTGTCTTGAATAGAATGCATGGGTTGCCTTGAGTCAAGTTAAATCCTAACATTATTATCATTATCAGGAATCAGGAATCATTTATACACACATGGAATTTGACTTGGCGGTTGGTGCGTGACGGAAAACAGTACGACAATGGACAACAAACACTGTAGTGCAGGAATAATATAATAAAATATAATGAAATATATTCTATGGGTTAGTAATCTAAAGCTGTGGGTTAGTTCAGTTAAGAAATAAAGATACAATTAAAAATAAAAATAAAAATAAAGTGCACCAGCCAACAGAAAGTTACAAGTGTAGAGAGTGATGAGTAAGTCAGTGGGGGACCTGGGCTCTTGATGAGCCCGACTGCCAAAGGGAAGAAACTGTTGGCGGGAGGTCTTAGTCCTGATGGACCTCAGCCTCCTGCCGGATGGAAGGGGCAGAAACAGGTTCTGTCCGGGGTGAGAGGGGTGTCGGCTACAATCTTTCTAGCTTGCTTCAGAGTCCTGGAAGTCCTGGAGAGACGGCAGATTGCAAGTCCTGCTGAATTCATTTTTGCTCTCTCCACAAAGTTTTCTGGTCCTTATGTTGTGGAAAGGAAGCTCAGTGAAACTAATTATGTCATTCAAACCCTGGACCGCGGGCGAAGAAATCGAGTGTGTCATGTAAACATGATGAAACGGTACTGCTTACACCGATTAAACAGCACGCGTATCAGGGAAATCCAGTTAAGAGAGCGGTCATGAAAGAAGAGGTTGACTATCTTATGCGGAATGACTTTGCAGTGCCAAGTGCCTGGAGTTCCCCCTCTCTCTTGGATATCAAGTCTGACAGAAGTCCTCGGTTCTGCACTGACTTCCGCAAGATGCGGTAACTGTCCCGGATACACATCTATTACCCTTAATTGATGACTGCATTTCATGAAATTGGTCCTGCAACGTATGTAACCCAACTTGACATGTTAAAGGGATATTGGCAAGTTCCTTTAACCCTGTATGCTTCAACAATTTCAGCTTTTGTGACCCCTGAAAGTTTACTCTAGTACACAGTCATGCCATTCGGGATGTGTAACGCTCCTGCTACTTCATCCATCCATCCATCTTCAAACCGCTTATCCTGTACTTAGGGTCGTGGGGGAGCTGGAGTCTATCCCAGCCAATTTTGGGCGAGAGAAGGGGTACACCCTAGATGGGTCACCAGCCAATCGCAGGGCAACACAGAGACAAACAACCATTCACACTCACATGCATACACCTACAGGCAATTTAGAGTTCCCAATCAACCTAATCCCCACAGCATGTCTTTGGACTGTGGGAGGAAGCCGGAGTACCCGGAGAGAACCCACGCAGACACGGGGAGAACATGCAGACTCCACACAAAAAGGCCATTGCCGCCCCGCTCCTGCTACTTTCCAAAGGATAATAAATAAGGTACTAGGGTATGTTACAAACCGCAGAGCTTATCTCGACGATATTGTATTCTATTCCAATGACTGGGGTGGTCACATGACTACCTTGATAGAAGTTTTCAGCCATCTTCTAAACGCGTCTCTTACACTCAATCTCGCCAAATGTGAGTTTGAAAAAGGAATTGTCCTCTATCTTGGTCATCAGGTTGGTCGAGAACAGGTTTGTCCTGCGGATGCCAAGATTGCAGCCATTACAGCGTTTCCTGAACCAAAAACCAGGCGGGAGCTGCGTCGTTTCCTTGGGATGGCGGGATATTATCGACGGTTCTTAAACTGACATTTATCAGACAAAATCAAAGTTAGGAAATAAACCCACACGGTTGTACACATGCAGTGCACTAGTTCATGTTAATGAAGGTAATAAAAGGAAACTGTTTGAGCCTCCTTGGGAATTGACATTTTTCAATAATGTGCATCCAGAAACAACATGAGAAACATTTAATCTAATATTTGATTTTGTTTTTAATTCTTTACACTCAAAAAACAAAGCGACAATGCAAATCAAGTCGGAAATTTCACACACAATACTTTGAGAAAAAGTATTTACATTCAACAATTATTTTAATAGTTTCTGTCAGTCGAGATGATGAACAGACATTACATTATGTATTTTTGAAAATACTTTGATGATGAAGAGGGAGCTTTATCAAACTAAGTAACTCTTCCACTGTGACCAGAATCAACTTGGTTATCACTTAATAAATAACAACAGTCAGTATAG
Source organism: Pungitius pungitius (assembly GCF_949316345.1). NCBI lineage: Eukaryota > Metazoa > Chordata > Actinopteri > Perciformes > Gasterosteidae > Pungitius > Pungitius pungitius. The sequence goes on from NC_084908.1 coordinate 7,156,206, forward strand.
GTAGCATCAAGTACATCCTAGAGCAATACGATACACAGCATCTCTCTGAAGCCTATGTCAATTCCCTGCAGAATCATTTAAGAGGCCAATGTTTCTGTATTCGATTGCATTCTACTTTAAGGTGCACATGCTGTGTTTGTGTGTGTGTGTGTGTGTGTATAAAATAGTCTATTTACGTTGCTCATTCTGTACACATAACATCCATAGCATTCTGTCCATCCCTGGAGAGAAATCCCTCCTCTGCCGTTCTACCTAAGGTTTCTTTTCTTTTTTTCTTCCTGTCATTTTTGGGGGAGTTTTATATATTATATCCACATCCGCTTTCAAATTAGCAGTATTTGACAAAAACGGGTCTTTCTGTACTTGTGTGTTTGATCTGTTAAATGAAGACACTTCATCAGCACTGCCAAAGTATGCACAATGTCACACATATTTATACATACTATGTAATCACTCATTAAAGCGCACCATTAAACAAGTGTCACCTTTCTGGTATCAATGATGTACTTTTCTAGCCACAGATTTACTGGAAGCCTTGTTGCAAAAAAAGTTCAAAATCCGTTTATACACTCTATCATGAACGGGTTGTGATGCATTTGTTTGGTAGGTAATCAACATGTGATTCGATTAAATGAGACTTTATTATACCCAACCAGTTTTCTGCAAGTTTGTAATCTGATATTTCAACGTAGTTTAGCTTAGTTTACTTGACTTCATGAAGACTGGTCTGTTAACCATGAAGACATGAGAGAAAAACAAAGATCCTTCAAGACTTCAAGGAAATGCAGGGTGAGTCATTTATATTCAGATGATCATAATGGGGGTAAAGTATTCCTTTGAGTCACATTCATAGAATACAATAAAAATACCACCAAATACCAGGTGTTTTGTCCTTGACAAATAGAAAACCTATAAAAGTACTGTTGTCATGGCACCATATATTCACACTGGCAATATGTCAGAGACAGGCTTCTTGATAATAATATAAATAATTATGAATGTTAATTAAAAAGCACTAAAGAAAAGCCCAGACATTTTAAAAAGGAAATACAATATTAGTTCACCAGATAGTACAAACAAGATATAACATTCATTTGTGACCTTTGAAGGTGTTGCTTGATTGACTTTTTACAGTTAAATGGGAAAGAATGAGGTTCTTTATGCTAAGCTAACTCCAAATTAACTCCAAACATAGACTACAACAAAGCAGACAAGCACCTGGGGATTATTTGGCTATGTTGGCAGCAAATGACATTGGGTTGGCACACAGAGGAGTATAATACAAATTAAAAAAACAAAAACGCGTTCGGTCGAAGTGGGACTTAAGAAATGCCAATTAAAGGATTAGTGTCACTCATAGAAAATACATCAAGTTAGCAAAGGAGCTTTGGGATTGTAGAATAATATCAAGCTAGGATTTGTAACAGCAGCTAGCATTAAGGGGCGAAGGTACTGTTCTTACTGGACCAAGTAACATGGTAGAATAAAAAAAACTGAATCTATAGAATTAAGCAAAAGTGTGTTTCAATATTTATTAAATTAACTTTCCATTCATGTATTAAATGTATGTATGTTCTAATTTAAAAAAAATGTCATCTTTGTTACAAATTGTTATGTCACTCACAGCTAATTAAGCTTGGAGGTCCCGCAACATTACAAGTGTGCCTAAAACTCACAATAGTGAGGTGGCCATTAGAACCCTGATTGCTGTAACCATTCCTCCTGTTCACACTGGCTGAAGACACTTCTTACTAATACACATTTAATGTAACTTTACTGTCCTCTTTCTATGCAATAAAAAAGGTTCATCTGAAGAACACAAAAGAACACAAACAGTCCAAATCATGAACCTGAGGGCTGCGTTGTCTGGAGCCTGGTGCTATTGGTAGGGGACTTGACGGCAAGCGTCTGGTGGCTGGGCTTCCCATGGAGCCTGGCCCAAAGAAGTGACGCAGCACGCCCCTACTCATGGGCCTAACACCTGTGAGGCAAAATAATGGGTTCGGGTGCGCTGCAATATGTGTAGCAGTAACAGTCAGGGGTGTAGACGGACCAGACCTTGTCGGAAGATGCTGGCTGTGGGGTCATGGAACATCACCTCTGAGGTGTGAGGCACAAGAAGCCAAAAGATCAATGATTCATTTTCTAAACGTATCGTCTGGAGCTGGGGGCTGAGGAAGAATCGCCTTCTTAGGGAGGTTTTCCAGGCAGGGCAAACTGGGGAGAGGCCCCAGGGAAGACCCAGGATTAGGTGGAGAGATCAGATCTCCACACTTGCCTAGAAGCACCTTGAGACCCAGTCAGAGCTGGTAGATATGGCCCGGGAAAGGAAGGTTTCGGGTCCCCTGCCTGGGATCCTACCCCGAGTAAGCAATTGAAGATGTTGAAGATGAGATAAGATCATGTTACAGGTAACACTCGTTAACCTTTGTAATCTTTTACAGTGTGCTAATAACCTGTTGATTTATGTCAGACCACTTTTTACTATAAAAACAGTTTTGTTGTACAGGTTGTTTTCCTTATATAAAATGCTAATTAACCAGTATGAACATGGAGATTGATTAGAGCAACTTTTTTTGTGTGATCCTAGGCATTTTTTGAAGACTTTAATTACTTAATTATGGTGTTATGTAGACATTATAATATGTCTGATTATCTTGCTATGTCAAGATGACAAATTGCTCATTACTGTAAAATACAGTATGTGTATGCTTTATTGAATTATTTATTAATAATGTTCATTAAAGGGGAACACCACCAAAATAAAGGAATCCAATATGTAATTCGCATGGCTTGGATAGTTCAATCAGTTTGATGATCATGAGCCAAACACCAGAGAAGTGAGTCTCAGGTATAAAGTTTGGAGCTGGTCTCGAGCCATTAATAGTAGTAATAATAGTTTGCTGGATTATATTGCTCACAGTATCATCTAAAACATCCCTTCCAGTGCATTGTCCCAGTCCATTGAACAGTTTCCCTCTTTGTACACAATGACACACACGGCGGATGTTTAGCACTTTACCTTTTGGATTTACAAGCGTAGATCATTTGAGCTAATATTTACAGATTTTCTTAGAAAAGCACATATAAAAGGAGATATAACTTTTGATAATGGGTGGGGCCCCAGTTTAACCCAAAGTTCCACTTTGAATAAAGGCTGTCACCACACACACAATAGAGCTAATAGAGCTACTTTGTGAGCTAAAAGGTGCAGGAACATAGTATGGTCCTTGCCTTTTAATGGTCTTTTGCCACTTAATGCTTGGATCAAGGGTTGAGGGACTGGACACTTTCCCAGCATCCAAATCCTCGATCTATCATGCCCACTTTGTGCTTACATGTCATTTTTCAATGACGTTCCATCACCAGAATATTAAACTAAATAATGAACAATGAAATATGAATCAATCATGTCACTCTTGTGAATCATCTTTGCCACATGCCCTTTGGTTTGACGTTTAGCAGTCGCACTGTCTGATTGGGTTAGAGGAGTGCTAACTTTGTTTGATTGGCTGGCAGCCAACCTATCACGCCTTTGTCCTGACCAGGTTTCTACGGTGATAGAACAGATAGCCTGGCAACAGGAAACCAGCCAGTGAAAAGATGAGAAGGGCCAAATTGATCTGTATTAAGGAGAGACATGACAGTGCATATTAGAACACAAATCTTGGTTGTGTGTTTGTGAGTGTTTGTGTGTGCTCCCTACCCAGTAAGGATCTCCACCTAGGTGTCCCACCATCAGTATGAACAGGGGCTGCTGAAGCAAGGCGAAAAAAGCACTGACCATTGACTGCATGCCCGTCAGTGTTCCAAAGTGGTTGGCTGGATACCTAAAGCAGGAAAGGAGATTAATCCACAGATAATTATCTACAACCATCAGATTTAAAATAAAAAAGCAGTGATGTCTTTCCAATTTCTTGATTCAATGTTACATTGTAATTTGAAGTTCAAATCCCAAGGTTGGTGAGTGTAACAGTACATTTACTCAAATACGGTATGTAAGTAATCAAACATTTGAGGTATCTGTGCTTTAGTTGAATATTTCCATTTATTTAATATTTCAAAAGAAAGTTTTTCAAGAAGGGAAATATTATACAATCCACAAAACCTTAAGCAATGTATATATGATGCCAAATTGGGCCGGTTTTGTGTTGCTGCTATAAAGCCAGTACTGTCATCAGTTGCTTATAATGGACAGAAGTTAGAAGGTTTTGATAAAGATACTAAGCATGGTCACCATTAAAAATATGGATTATGCTAAATGTGGAAACTAAAAATACATTGGTACCCACCGACAATATTGTTTTGAAACAAAACATCCAGATTTAACCTAAACCGAGGGCTCATACAGTTAGGCAGTTTAACAGTAATTAAAACTGTTTACATCTGTCCAAATAAAGTTGTATTCCACCACGCTATGTGTAAGGCCGAGGCGAATTGCACAGAAAGTAGTCTTTTTTTTCACATTTCATTTTCCATATAAAGATGTTGGTGTTACTTACACAGCTGCATAGAGTCCTCCACAGCAGGAGTGGATAAAACCTCTCACTATGGTATGCAGAACAAACGACACCAACTAATAGAGAATTAAAGACAAAGAAGAGATTCACGAATGATCATCAAAAAGGTGCCTTTATTGTTGTTTATTCATAGGAATTGTAATTTTAACCTCTTCTAACCTGTAAAGGCAGGTTGTCAATCAAGGAAATGATTCCAAAGGTTACCAATAGGAGGTTGGTAAATATAAAAGCTCTCATCGCATTGGTCACTTTCTGTGTCTTTCGGTCTCTCGTTGGGGGATCCGATTGGCTGAAAAGGACGAACATCAAAGGAAGAGGGGTTGATACACAGTAGGAAACGGTTTCTTGGGGCAAGGAAAGTATCACTACAGGACCTGTACGGTCAACATCTTAAAACTGTTTCAATGTACGTACAACATTTGAAAGAAACCTTCTAATGTATAAAAGATCAGCTGTGCAGAAATGTATAAATACAGCACATGATGTCTAATCCTAAAGAGAAGCCACCGGATCCTCTGCATACCTCTTCTCTGTTTGTGTGTTGGCATTTTCCTCTTCACACTCTTTCAGCCTCCAGTCCATGATGTAACCAATCAAAGGACAAGTCAGGAGACACAGTAACTGCATCGTACCGAAGATAGATGAGTAGAATCCAACTGAGGAGGACATGGCAGGAAGGTGTGATGAATAGACGAATGGAGAGAAGTAAAGAGATTAAAGCCACGGGCACCATATGTCACTATTATAATATTATAAGTATAAATGAATAAATACATTTTGTCTTATTTGAATAATCTGCATGTAATCAACACACAACTAACAAATCAAATTCAGTCTAAAACTCTTATGACAATGTTTAATGTCACGTATCAAAGAACTGAAAATATATGTGTGACTGCAAATATAAATTAAAGCTGAGAGCAGCGTTCGCCTTTCCTTGCATGTCGGGGGGGCAGCGGTCAGCCGGACACACAGTCAAAAAATGAAAAAAAAAGAAGAAACAGTAAGTGTCTTACTCAGGAATCGAACCTGAGTCTACGGCTAAATAGGTTGGATCACCTCCATTCCGTCAGAGCAGAGATTGCGATCTGTGGGGACTTTTTATTTGCAGTTATTTAGCTGTTCGTTCTTAAATGATATTGTTTAATTCTTTAGGTTGATATAATATTAAGACTAAAAGTTTTCGTAGTAAATTACCGAGCAGTCTCTGCAATGGGAAGGTCGGCCTTACGGGGGAGACTTCCTGCTTGTTGATCCATTTCTGTATTCTGTATAAACTATATATAAAACCGTAAGAGCCTTAGTAAGATATTAGTGAAGTGTGAAATTTAATTCAATAACCTCACCAAGGAGAGAAATCTGGATCCCTTTGTTATATTAGCCGGACACGCGGGTAAAAAGAAAAGGAAAAAAAAACTTGTGTCAAACGGGAATCAGCCCGGGTCTCCGGCATGGCAGACCAAGAGCTAACCAGAAGAGCTATCTGCTCTGATACAATTTTGTCACGTCACTGAAATAGGATCGGTCAACTCTCTTGGAAAAATACAGGTAATATTCAAACTAAGAAAATTATAAATGACTTCCTATTTGTTTTAGAGCATAATCCTTTTTTAAGTCTCCCTGTAATACATTTGTTAAAAAATCACCGTACTTGTAGGTCAAACGGGGTGCCGGCGCTGCTTCCTCGAAAATGTCCTGTGGCGCTATAGAGGCAATTTTTCCCTTTTGATCCAAAACTCCACATCAGGTCCGTAAAGGTCATCACTTAGGACACTCACAGAGCTTTTGAGTTTGCCAAGGCTCAGAAGATGTGCTTGAACTTTCATGCGAAGATAGTGTCCTCACGGCAACAAAGTTAGTCAAAAACTAGCAATATTCACAGGCTTAAGGCTTAAATTCACAGATTTGAAGTGGATCAGATTAAAGGGCTAGGAGATGGACATCTAACTATAGACATTTTGCATTGACCTAAGCCAATAGGTGGCGCTATACTTTTTCAAAAATTACTGCATGGGAATACTTATAGCCCTACACAAGCATCATGAATTAACATTTCTAGCCAGAAATATCAATGTTCCTTGGAGTTATAACATTTTACATTTTGAAGAAAATTGTTAAAAATTGTCCAATATGGACGCAAGATCACGCCCAGGTAGTTTTATTTATTTTATTTTATATTTTAATAACTTTTGACCCCACGGTTGTCAGGATCAAGTTGCCTGATTTTGAAATCGGTCGGATTTAAACTCTCGGAGGAGTTCGTTTATAAATGCAAAAAACGATGGAAATGGCAAAAGATAAGCAAAAATACAGATAATCACTATAGCGCTCTCTAATGTTCAAATATTCTGAAAATATTTGGGGATGTTCTAGGACTCAATGTGAACAGGTCCTAAAGATTTGGTGAGGATAGGCCTTATACTTTTGAAGTTATAGGTCTTTCCCCAGGCCACACCCCTTACAAACTTCGTTGGTCCATAACTTTAATGAAAAATGAGATATCAACATTCTTTCATTAACTTTTGATGGCATTGAACTAATGATCATTTTGCCGAAGGTTTTGTAAGATTCGGACATAGCGTCTGGGAGGAGTTCGCAAAAACGTGTTTTTCACAAAATTCAAAATGGCGGAAAAAAAGTCTCAAAAAGTGCGATTGAAGTTGCAGAAATATAATAATAATTCCTACAAACACAATAGGGCTTCGCCCGACTTTCAGTCGGCTCAGGCCCTAATAATGTTCTCTCAATTAAATAATACAAGTAGGGCTGCATTTAAAATACATAAATAAATGAATAAGAAAGCTCTTCAATTCAGAAAAATCCTTCACATTTGGACTTGATGGTCTGAGCAAATTATAAATAATAAATCTAAACACATTTTACAATTGAATAGTTTAATAGAATATATATATCCACTCTTCCACTTTTTTGGTAAGTGGGAGAATTAAGATCTAGTTTTTCCTACCAGGATTTTAAACCTGGGCCTGAATGCATCAGGGCCGTTCTTCTCGTCACGTGGAGGAGCTCATTGCACCTCATGATGACGTTCCAACGGGTTCTGAGCATATTAGACACTGGTTTAGTGCGGCAGTGGGAAGTATGAACAGTCCGTCCATTATGGATTACATGCTCTACTTTCGCTGTCCATTTGTTCCTCATATTTCTCACTCGTCCCTTTCTCTCGCTTTCTGTTTCACTAGTCTTTTTCTCCAATGTCGCTAATATCAGTGGTATCACGTGGGATGGTTTAACTCGAATGCAATTAGTCTATCTATGGTAAAGACAACCAAAGCTGTGCAGTCGAAAAGTGCACTGTCACGTTTAAAAACAGTATTTTTTTAGCTTTTGATCGGAGTCCAGATGGGACGGCTTTTGGGTCCAGATCAGGACTGCGGTCCGCAAGTTAGTGACCTCTGCTTTAAAATCTTACCTTGTTCCTCCACCACCTTCTGCAGCTCTTCTGAGGCTGAAACAACAACACATCTGGTCAGCGTTCACCACAGCTGGTCTGACCCAGGCTCCTTTAAATCACTCTTCAAACTCATGCCTAACGGTAAATAACTGTATTAACGGTAAATCACTGTATTGTCCACATAATTCATGCAATAGAGAGACGGGATGTGCCGGGCTGCCGTAGGGAAGTCAACAACAACTATTATCAGGTTACAATTTGTGTTGTTGGATATGTTACCTGCAGTTTCTTCATTTGTACATTGTTAAAGAGGGAACCAGATAATATTTCTGTTGTTGTCATTGTTCTTCAATGATAACAAAGTACAATTCCAATTACTTACAAATATTCCTAATAGGCTATTATTCTTACGGTTGGGGTCGCCCTGGGTGACCATGAACTCCAGCATCTTGTTCATGGCACCCATGAAGAAGATCAGTCTCAACTGGGTCATTGCCATGGTGATGATACTCCACAGGAAGATGGGAGAGCACACAGAATGAAGGAATGGCACCGAGCCTGAAGAAGAAAAGGGAGAGGGAAATAATGTGTATAGACATTATTTCCAGTTAAATTTGAACAATTCACTGGGAGTTCAGTTCCATGGAAAATTCCCAGAATGCCCAGTTCCTCTTTTAATTATGATGGCAACTATTCACCTAACCCTGGAGTTGGCATTACATTTTAAACGTGCCCTGCCCAACTTCTAAGGAGCGAAATCCAAGTCGAAAAATTGAAGTTTTGGTCTTGAACATGTACAAACAATGTATTCCAAACAAAAAAAGTGCACGAAATAGTTTTGGGTTGAATATAGTTCTGACTCAATTCTATATATTTTTTTTATTAAATATTATTTTTCGGTTGCAGATTTTATATTTTCAGATTTAAGACCTTTCACTTTCAGATATTTTTTTTGCGTTCTGATCTTTTTATTCACATTCAGACTTTTGACCCTGATGTGGCGTAGGGGGCGGGGCATCAACTGGGAGGGGCGTGTATATATTTGTAAATTTGGGCACATCATTTTGAAGTGCTGCAAAGCACACAGGGGTTTAACGGGTATGATGGAAATGCAGGGATGAATAACAGGGTTATTTAGCAGGGTTATTTGGGGTATACAGCGGGTGAATTAAGTTACCATTTGTCTCAGTATATATATTTCCAAAGGAGCGATTGACATGAAATTTTCACCAGATGTTGGTAACAATACATACATTAAAAATCAAAATCAAAAGGTCCAGAAAAAAAGTTATGTGTAATAATGTTAAATGGCACAGGGAAAAAGTATTGAACACATGAATAAAGGGAGGTGCAAAAAGGTATGGAAAGCCAAGACAACAGCTGAAAACTATCCGTAATTAAAAAGCAATCCAGACCCTTGTCAGTGCAAATTAATATCAGCTGGTTCAGTCCCAAATGATGGCCTACAAACAGGTCCCATTGCCAAGGTGTCACACAAGTCACATCCCATGATGGGAATAAGCAAAGAGCTGTCTCAAGACCTTCACAACCTAATTGTTGCAAAACACAATAATGGCATTGGTTATAGGCGCATTTCTAAACTTCTAAATGTTACAGTGAGCTCTGTTGGGGCCATAATATGGAAGTGGATCATTTCCCCATCAATTTGTTTCGACCAGGTGCTCCTGGCAAAATTTTTGACTGAGGAGTGAAAAGAATAATCTGAAGTGTTGTCCAAGAGCCAAGGACCACCTGTCTGGCTGGACTGGCTTCCTGTTGAATTAATAATAGAATTTAAGGTACTTCTCCTCACCTACAAGGAACTTGCAGGTGAGGCACCTTCTTATCTTAAAGAGATGGGAGCCAGAGCCTTCAGTTATCAAGCTCCTCTTTTGTGGAACCAGCTTCCACTTTCAGTCCGGGGGGCAGACTCGGTCAGCTCATTTAAAACGTTCCTTTTTGATATTGCTTATAGTTAGGGCTGGCTCAGGTTATCCTGGACCAGCCCTTCTTTCTGACGGTGGTTGTCCCTGCGGTGGCCCTGCCGTACACTTGGCCTGCTACTTGAAATTATTTGTATCATTTCTGTTAAAGGAATTGAATGTATTGTACATTTTTTACATTGTTTATTCTGTACACATGACATCCATTGCAGTCTGTCAATTCCGGGAGAGGGATCCCTCCTCTGACGTTCTCCCTGAGGTTTCTTCCCTTTTTTCCCCATGAAAGGGTCTTTTTTTCTTTTTTTGGGGAGTTTTTTGTGTGTCAATGTGAGGGTTTCGGGACAGAGGATGTTGCATGTGTACAGACTGTAAAGCCCTCTGAGGCAAATTTGTAATTTGCGATTTTGGGCTATACAAAATAAAATGAATTGAACAAGTGAAACTGATTGGCTGGGCCTACCAAAAATAACTCCACCAACCTCCTCTGCTCAATATGCTCGTCATCTGCATAGACTTGAGCTATTTTAAGTTAATTTTAAACTTTATTTGCACTCTTTACTTTTAAACACATATTTGTACTTACATGTTGTAGTACTATTTAATGTATTTTTAATGATGATTACATGTTATATTAACTTGTTATTCAAATACATTTAACGTTCAAAATCCAACATATTCATCATTTTAATTTGCTATTGTAGGGGACTAAAAGAAACAAATTCACGAGGCCATTCAATAGAAAGGGGTGTAACTCTTTCTCTTGAAGGGCCTCATGAATTCGGATCATTTAGTGACATGGGTGGGGGGGGGGGGGTAAAAAGGGAACAGGAAGTGAATATGTGATGTGAAATATGAAATATACGGCCACACGTTGTAGCCAAAAGGAATACATGTCTGTTTGTTTCCACGCTCCTACACTGGTAAAACATCGTTAGATTAGTCGACTAAGCGGAAAAATAGTTGATAAAAATAATCGTTAGTTGCAGCCCTAACAGATTATGGTGTCATTTTATCATTACTGTTGCAAAGTGTGCAGTTAACTGCTCCAGCTGCCGGTTGAAGGGGTCTGGTTAATGCTGAAGTCCGAATGGAGTCGGAGCGGGACCTTCATGTCATGGTTATCATCATCATTCGTCATTATTGTGAATGATGATAGAAAAAGGCAATCTTCTCTATGACGGTCTTGTTTAGCTATGTACAGCAGGTCATACAGGAGGCATCCGTTTCACAACCAATTGAAATCCCAGTTTGTTTTAAAACTCAGGTGACTACAATATAAACCAATCTCGGTAGGGTAGGTGGGTCAAACAAAGACTACTTTCACCCTGGAATAAAATAAGTCAAATGTATTAATAGTGCTGTTCACACACAAGTCTTAACAAGAACTGTATTTCGACAAATAAATCATAAATTACACAATGGAAAAAATTGTCTTTTGTTTAAATTTGTAGTTTACATCTTTGTGTGACGCAGTGGGCTACCCAGTGTCTGTTAACCATAATCTAACTCATTAATAACATGTAAATTTTACAACTAGCACTGGTAATTTACATTTTACATGCTGGAAAATCTGCATCAATATTTTAAGGAATCTGTCTCTTCTGAATCCCCAAACTTTATGGATTTTCAATATAAACGTTTTTTTCTTGCTTTTTGCCTGATCAAAGCAACCACCCTTTTCGGTTTAATTTGATGAAACCCAACATCACCAAACTGAAACATTGCTGGCAGGTACGCAGCTGTACAAAAACAGAGAGTGTGCTGTCATAATCTGCATGATATAAATGTTGTTTCACACTTTTCCACAATGACGAAAGGTAACATGGATGTATAATAATGATAACGTTTCATACCCTTAGTTGTGCTTTGAGAGTCTGTCTGCTCAGGTTCTGTCTGCTTAGGTCCCATCATTTCTTCCATGACAGACAGCCGGGCAACGTACCTGTCACCTGTCCTCTTGTCCTCCATCACGAGCCCACTCAGCTTCACCTTTGTGTTGCTGAGAAAAGAGAAGTTCTGAAATAACTCAAACCCTTACCTAATGGTTATCAAATTACAAGATACATAGTTTACACCTGTCATCATCTCAAGAACATAGACGGCTGAGCAAGTGTTCCATACACTTCAAGTTACCAGAGGTCCTCGAGCATGCAGCCATTAATCCACTGACAAAAGCCAACACCTAAACGCACACAATACATCTCCCGGTGTAGATTACAATTATCCTCTGAAAACTGCGATGCCTCAATCATAGTGTCAAGGTTCTATCCCCAGTGTCCATATCGATGTCTCCTACTTGACTCTTGTACCTACAGTAAATGTTGTCTGGATGAGTATTCAGGGTCCTTAACGTTAACTGCTATCAGTGTATGTGAATGGGTGTAAAAATCATAAAATGTGGTGTTAAAGAACCTTGGCCGGTCAGAAGACTAAAAAGTGCTGTACAAATACAGTGCAACATCAATTCACTTTTCAGGCTTCATTGTTGGTTTAAAACAATGCCATGCTTGTGGTGGTCTGACTCAGAGTATGGAATCCCACAGTTATTTACTTTTTGGTAGGAGCCCGAGAGTGAGACAAAGTCTGTCCCAAGCCGCATTGGCTCCAATACAAATCTGCTGACATATTTCTAAAAAAACCCCAGAAGGTACATGTTGTAAACTGCTAGTTGAGACATGAAAACTACACTCATGCGTTCAGCAGAGTCTTGTGTCTCTCACAATCACATTATTTTTTTGGATCACCCGGCTAGTTTTGCTCCAGGGGACATTTGTTTGAGTTGTGGATTCTGAGTAAATCACTGTTCGTCTCTGCCACTTTAAGCTTGTTAGTGACTGCAGCTGCTCCGTTGTCACGGCTACTTGCTCTGGCTCTGGCTGTGACTCACAGCTGATCCATATTAGCTGATTAGTACAGCCTGACATGACCTCCTTCTCTCCACCCACCCCCCACCCTCCCCAGCTGCTCCGTTGCCGTGGATACTTACACAAGCGCGATGCACTCTGTCTCAAACAGCTAAACCATAACAGCTGATTAGTAAAGTCACCTTACGCAGCTATGCTTTCTGTGAACAGACATCTCTCCTTTCCTCACCCTCTTTCTCCCTCCCTCTTTCCAGTTTTCTCTCTTTTTCTCCCCCTAATCCCATCATTTCAAAACAAGCTCCCATGGAGGGAATTCTTACTGTAATGTTTGATGAGGCCTATCAATTAATAGCTTCTTAGTTTGAATAACAAATAATCTGTCTCTCAGCCCCCCACCCCCTCACCCACTACCATCATTTCAAAATAAAAGCTGCAATGATTATCTGTAATTTAACCATGAAGCTTAGGATAAAGCTGTTTCGTTGAATACTTATTGCTCTTTAAAATAGTACTACAACCATATGGAAGTAAATCTGTCATCGGGTCTTGAAAGAAAAACATAATTGAATTTCTAGCACTGAATATTTATTTGCGGTTGAATTCTTTGCAGTATTTTAACGTTGAAAAACATTCAGATACATAATTTCAATGCATAAATATTCAATGCTAGAAATTCAATCACGTTTTTCTTTCAAAACCCGATGACACAGATTTACTTCCATACAACCACTACTAATATTGCTAGTACTTCTATTAGTACTTCTAGTATTTCAACTGGTATTAATACTAAAATGACTTTTACTAATACTAATATTAGTAGTAATTCTAGTAGTACTACTAGTAATTCAACCCCCCATGGAGGAAATTCTTACTGTAATGTTTGAGGCCCATCAATTAATAACTTCTTAGTTTTCTTAGCTTAGGGTGACTGTGGGTGAGTAGGGAGCACGGCCGTCCTCCAATCAGAGGGTTGGCGGTCTGATCCCAGGCCCGGCTAACCTGCATGTCAATGTGTCCTTGGGAAAGACACTTAACCCCAGCATTGCTTCTCTCTATCTGTGACTACAGTGTGTGAATGTTAGTTACTGATGGGCAGGCGCCACTGTGTATGGTAGGTCCTGTCATGCCATGCCATCTTGTAGTAGTTGTCTCATTTCGTCTCGTCTTGGACTGATTCATCTTACATGCTCACATATTTAGCAGTTTGCTATACGCTTCCCCCAAATAATCCTTGCATTGCATCTTAAAAATTGCGACCTTTGAATCATGGGAGGCACAGTGGTGTGGTGGTTATCATTGTTTCCTCACAGCAAGAAGGTCCTGATTTCAAACCCACCGAGCGGGTGGAGCCTGTGTGGATTTTGCATGTTCTCCGCATGCCTGGCTGGCTTTTCTCTGGGCACTCAGGCTTCCTCCCACAATCATGCAGGATTAGGTTAATTGGTGCCTCTCAAATTGCCTGTGAATTGTGTGTCCCTGTCAGCCGTGCGATTGGCTGGAGACCAGGTGCACCCCTTCTCTCGCACAGCGATCTGCAACCCACTAAGAATAAGCAGTTTAGAGGATGACTGACTGACCTGATCATGCAAAAGTATGGCTTAGAGATATGGCTCTGACTTAATCAAACACACAGTCTCTTAAAGCTTTTTTCTTAAAGCTGAAGCCGTCTATAAAGATCCTGAAGTTACGCAGGTTGGGGAGTGACGAGGTAAGATGTGTTTTCTCGCGACTACAATAATGTTACTAGAGGTTGTGCACTGACGTGTATCTGATGTCATCAGGAGGAGGGAAGGATTCAGCCGGCCAGTTGAGGAAGCAGTTGATGAAGACTGTGCAGGCCATACCAGACCAAACCCACATGATGATGCGGAAGGACACACCAAGGTCATAAATCAACTGGAGGATTTGAGGGGAGGACAGGTAAGAAAAGAAGAGAAACAGATGAGGAATGAGGCACCAGAAAACATATTATAAAGTCAAGATTAAAATAAAAAAGTACTTCTTCACTGTTTTTCATTTGTCCTTCCACCTTCTCTTATTTTTCATATTTCTTCTCTTTTTTTCTTGTGTCCTGTGTGTAGGGCGTGTGTGTACCTTGACACCAGGAAAGGTGACGGCTGAAGAAGCGTAAGAGCCGATCATCAGGGAGAGGATAGTTGATCGTACATTCCCGAACATGTTAGGCAGCTAGAAGACAGGGAGAGAGAGATGAAAGAGAGAATTATATGACTTCTGTAATACCAGAGTAAGATATGAACCACCATCCTCACCAGTAAGCTGCTGCTAAATCTATTAATCAGCTACTCGGAGACCTCTGACTTCTAGACACTTCTGTAGTGAACATATACTAAACAGACAAGATATAGGAACATTAATCAGTGCCTGCAATACTGTTATGAGTAACTAAACTAATGTATAGTCTCAGCGATTCAAATACACTTTTAAAACCATTGTACCAGCCATCCCAAATAGGAGTGCGCGTCCCCTAAAGGAGGTGCAAAGGAAATACAAGAAGGGTGCCACTTCATCACCAGCCAACACAGGCAGTTAAACAGACACACTATCACACACATTACGCAATAAAAACAAAATTTGCAGGCAACTATTAATCAGAAACAGACTCACACACACCGGCTGCTAGATCACATAAATATAAATGTTGCCTATTGCAACGACATCGTATCATCATCCAAGCTTTCCGCCAAGGGACAAAAACTCAATGCCTTCAATTCTAAAACAAAATGTCAATCCTCTGACTTTTTAATTATAGAATAAGTAATGCAGACAGGATTTTTTTTATCTGTCCAATACTTCTGTGAATGGCCAAAATGTTCTTATGAAATGGCATTCACATCAGTACATTCGGCAAGTAGAATTTCACTTTCTTTAAATTTGAATTAGTTGTCTTTTTATATTCATAACTGTAGCATTTATGGCTTCTGTGAGCACATTCGTCAACATCAGAGAAAGAAGCGCATGGTATGACCTACAGTAAATAGTGGGGTTCGAACATTGACTGCACTCAGCCTAGACAGACATTTAACACTTTGAAATAACACAGCTGGCTCTGGCCGGTCAGTCATTATAGTACAAACTGGCTTTCGAGGTTAGTAGGGCATGAGTTTACAACTAGTTACCTGTGAATATACACGGCTTACTTCAAGTTCTTATGAAAGAGCTTATTGTGAAGATAATACACACCAGACACAAACACAAGCCAGATCTGGAATGACAGCAGTGACGCCAGAATTCGAGAAGTCAAGTCCAGGACATGGTCTAGGTCACAGGGAGATTGGCAAGGCGAGTGGGTGTCAGAGGGTGTGTAGTCTATGGATGCTTTGGATTGGCTGATAGGCCACATCAGAATTTAGAACAAGTGGAACAGCATGTGCTTCTTGGAAAAATGCGTGCACACACACAAAGACACACACACACACACACACATACACACACACTCATACAGACGGACACAGATGAACGTGTTTATAATTCCATGTACATCAAAGCAGTCACAACCACACACACGCTACTTGGAACTTTTGCCTGCAGGTACATGTATTGGACTTTGTACTTCATCTACTTAACTCTAGGTTATTTTCTGCTTGATTAATAATGCACACAATCCGATGAGATTATCTCATTTACTTACACATTGAGGTTATAATCATTTAAAATTAAATCAGCAGAGATTATAAAATTATGTAATAATGCAGTTGTCATTAATTCAAAATAGGAAATTATCTAAGAATGAACTGAAATCAGTGGGAAAGACGTTCATGAGATGGAACAATAAAGCTGCAGGTTGTACAATCTGAAAAAATGAGGGGAAATATGGAGGATATACAATAATATAGAATTCTAATATTAGGATATCCAAACAGAATTCATGTTACATGTGTCTGTTATATTTATTAAGATTCAGAGCCCTGTGGTGCGCTTCATGACATGAGCTATTTCTGTGTAACAAGCTAATTATTCTAAACAGTTAATCCATTTTTGTCGATAAAAGGATCCTAATTGAATTTGCATTGACATTATTTATTTTAAATGTATGTCCCTGAACACAACACCAGATTGAGATTGCATGAAAAGATAAACACAGTTTAAAGAGATAAATGTCAATGTTTTTGAAATACACACATTATTTTCCTCACACTCGTTTAAATACAACTCTTATTGGTATGTGCTGTCATTATAATATACTATTCATGTGGCACCTAGCATTGAAATCTTTCTTTGCAAAATACGGGACCTTTAGGTTGATGTATTGTTGCAAAAGGTGCTTTGGGAGAACTGCTGCTTCTTCGTCATCATGAGCCAGTTCATATGGTTCATCTGAACTTCAGCCTGGAGGAATTTTATTGTTGAAATATTTTTCCATTTGAGGAATTTTTGATAAATTTTGACACTTCTCATCTAGTTTGATGTACAGTTTGTGGGCATTTGTGTGTGAGTGGGAATCATACTGTGAGTGAAGTGAAGGTCAGACAAATTCCTCCAAAGCCGTTGAAGGAGACAGCAAGGAATATGAGGCTAGACAGCACTGAGGGGAGAGATGGAAATAAACAAAAGTTGGAAACTGTACTGGTTCAGCTTTATTTACATATATATAGAGAAACTATGCACTCAGTTGGGCTATTCAATGTTCCTTCTTCTACAAGTGACTTTAGATGCCTGTGTCTTCATGTGACTGCTCACTGTTATTGTGGAGTTTGTATTAAAGATGTTTCAGTGTCTCCAGACCTCACAGCCAAGCTGCAGTGTTACTATAAAGGATGATGGCGAAACTACAAATCCTTCATTCAATCACTGTATCTCTGTGAGAATACTGTGCTAATGTAGTAACTGGATTAAGCTGAAATTCAAGGTTTGACTTTGGAAAGTTCTTACCTCTGGGATCATGTGCAGCGGCAGCTATCATTGCACATGAGGCTGCAAAACATGAACTGAAATATACACAGGATGTCAGGACACATAGGCTGGATTTTTTTAAAGTTAATTTCTCATCTTTGGATGAAAAGCAGGTAACAAACAGATTGTCTATCTCACCTGCCAATGAGCCTCAGTGGGCGAGGTCCATATCTGTCCATCAAGATCCCCAGGGGTAAAGTGGCTGCACTCAAGAGGAACGAGCCAATGGTGAAGCCGAGGTTGAGTACCTCTTCCTGCTCCACACAACTCCGCCAGTCTCCCCCCTCCACAGAGGTCACGTTTGAGTCGTCAGTCACGTTTTCTAAGTTGCGTTGTTGAGAAAACAAGTCAAAGGAGGATAAAATGTTGAAAGTAGAAAACCAAACACAAGACTAGGTAACTTAATGAGCTACACCACTAGTAACCGGACAGTCCCTGGTACCTTAGTTAGTGTTACAGGTCAGAGGCAAATGGCTGGGTCAGAAAAGGGAAGCCTCTGGCATTGTCTCTAAGCGCCATCCAGGACGCCTCCTTGTGTTTAGAAGTCTCTAACAGAATTACTGTACTGCTCATTTATTACCCTGGAATACATTGTCTGGTGATCTACTCTGTATAGCATTGCTCTGATCTTCTCTGGGTAGCATTGCTCTGGTATCAAGTGGCCCGGTAAAGAATCTCAAAGTTCTCTTTGACCAGGATGTGCCCCTTGACTTACAGATTAAGCAGACACCAAAGACGGCCTTTTTTCATCTTTGTAATATATCAAAAATCAGGCACTTCCTATCTCAAAGTGATTCAAAAAATGAGTTCATGCTTTTGTTCCTTCTAATCTAAATGAGTAATTCGTTGTTATCAGGCTGCTCTTATAAGTCTCTAAAGCCTCTCCAGTTGATTCAGAATGCTGCAGTAGGTGGAATAAACAGATGAGAAAAATGAGCTGTTGTCAGGTCTGTCATGGAATTCAGTCATCAAATAAAGACTTCACGACATCTCCTCAAAGAATCCCAAACACCATTCATAACATGAGTGTTTCTCCACCAAGTCATAGACACCACCATATTCAAGCATCCACAGAGTCATGTAAACATCTCTAAGTCAGTAAACTTGCAGTTTTTAAATGATCCAATATGATCTCACTGGAAGAGCACTACCCAAGAGCTAATTGGAGTGTGGTGTTACCAATGCAAAGGTGGGAATAAAAGCCTTCATTCTTCAGCATGATGAGCAGTGAGCCCCAGCCCAGAAGAACAGCAGAGAAGAGAAGGTTCTCTATAATGGCTGTAATTGCCATCCACCACCTCCTCCTGAATGCTTGGTCCAAGCTGGGAGCCATGACAGCTGTGGACATACAAGAAAACATCAATGTTATCGTAATGTGCAATAATTCCAACGTGTAGATCAGGATCCACAGGGTATTCTGCTTTTGGGAAGCTAATCTCTCATACAACTGAAGCTATTTTTGTAAATGTATATCTATATGCTCAAGAACGTCTTGCGATCACAGGGATTCTTAATTGAAAGGTTTTTCAATTTCCCTCTCAGGCTAGACAAAAAATAAGCTTAAGGCTTTTGTTGCTGTTCACGAACTTGACATCCAATAAAGGGTTTGGGTATTTCATTTTGGACCACAGCCTCTGCATAATATTTCCATTCCACAATATGTTATGACTTAGTGGGGTTAGAGAAGGACAACTGAGTGTGATTCGATATGTCTTTGTTTAGGAGAGAGAGAACACAGCTGCTGGAGATCTGGAATTAACTG
The DNA here is from genome assembly GCF_949316345.1 of Pungitius pungitius. Taxonomy (NCBI): domain Eukaryota; kingdom Metazoa; phylum Chordata; class Actinopteri; order Perciformes; family Gasterosteidae; genus Pungitius; species Pungitius pungitius. Next base: position 7,175,618 of record NC_084908.1, read on the forward strand.
AGCAGATTTGTAAGGCATTTTTTTACTTTTGTAATTTTGGGCAAATTGTATTATCACTGAAGATAAGATCATTGATGAGAACTAAAGGACACAATTTGTAGTTAGTAATCCCTCATTGTAAGCAGACACTGTGTGTGCTTTTCAGCAGAAACTGGTGGCTGGTCTACAGAAGGATGTTTGACTCCCCATTACTGTGGCTTGGTTTTCCTATCGGACTGTACCGTATTTTGTGACACTGCCACATTCCCAGATCTCAGCATTTTTGTGGGTACAAAATGAAGAACCCCAATTTTGATAAATAATAGTTCAAACTACTATATCAAACTTAGCTAACATGTAAAGATCGACCTGGAAAATTTAATTGGTTTTGAATTTTCATTTTATTTTCTATTTTTAGACGATGAGTACCTTTCATTCTGTCACTATTTTGAGACCGTCATTGTTCATCAGTAACACCGTGGGCTGGCATGCAATCTGAAGGTAAGCATGGGGAGAGGGAAGATGAGACCATGCAGGGAGGAGCTTGACTCTACTTGACCTTCTACGGTAGCTGGAGTCCATGGGGTCCATGAGCTAGCTCTATCCATTTTCATGAACTGATCTAATCCACGTGCACACACACACAAATGTTCGTGTTGATTTCCAAAGAGTGGACCCGATGTTCCTTTAAGCTACGAGTGTGCAAATATTTGATTAACTGACTGGTGAGTTTGTGTTGGTGTGAAGAAAGCAGTAACTCAACTTGAATACAGCACGTGTTTGAACGAGTCCAGTATACCACAGAAGTATCAGCCTCCCTCTTTTTATCTCTCTCTCCCTCCCCCCCATTCACACACACTCACTCCCAACCGATCAAACATCAACGATTGGTCAGTGACCCTACGCTACTGCTGTGACGCTGCAGGTTCCCCTTTAGGACGGCTGGAGGAAGTGTCAGGGACAGCGTGTGACTGGAATATACTCAATCATTGCACTTGTTTTTCCTATGTTGATGAGTTGTATTTCTGTCACAATGTATCAAAGTTTATGAGAGCTACTGGTTAATGAGGCTCATGGTAACTCTGAAACTTTCAACACTGTAACACCTTTGGTCTCCACTTTGGGATTTCTGTCTGTAGCTGCTAGTGTATATACAGTGTATATTAGAATATACACTGTATATACTGTGTATGTTTACTATAAAGTCATGTGCAGCAGTCAGATAGGCTGGATGTGTGCATATGAATTCACATGCACGCGTTCACAGGAGCAGCTGGATATCCTGGACCGGTTCTGCTTCCTTTATTCATCATTATGACCATTCACTCATCAAAGGGAGGAGAAGAAGCCTTTACTATTGGGGTGTTCACCAATGATACACTTGGAGCCTGTAGTTTCCAATAAGACACAAAATATTCTGGCTCATAGAAATGAAAATTGCTTGTCTGACTCCTCTATGCTCTAGCACCTCTATTTATTGTTGATCCAAGTGACAAGTAAGGACTTGTCACAAGTAAGGACTTGTCACTTGGGTCAACAATGGCTGCTGTTCAGCTAAGGTTACATAGGCATGGAAAAATCACGAGCCTCTTGAATGTGTGTAAATAAAAGAAGGAGCACATGTGGAACCTGATAGAAAATCCCACTGAAGAGCTATAGGCTATTTTACAGCTGACGCATCAGAGATCCATGTGTGCAAACTAATGGACGTCATCAATGTTTACAAACTGTTGGAAGGTATTTTTGGCGGGCGTGCTTGCCCTAAAGGACACAATAACTGCAAAGTCTAAAAGTTGTATCAATGTATATCAATATTACTCCAAAACTACTTACTACAAATAGTTTTAAGAGATATTAGACATTTTCCTCAACCCGGTTGTGATTACCACTTTAGTTGGAATGGGCTCTTCTCACGAACATGCGAAAGTTGAAGATGTCAAATCCTTCGGCCTTTTTCTGTCAACATAACACTTGGCAGTAATGCTTTTTCATAAATTACCATTTCCATGTCAAAAGGGACACTAACACATATTTTGTTGCGACTAGTTACATCGCATACTGGAGACTGGTGGCCGATCCTGTGCAGCCCCAGAAGTAGCTCCAAAGCTCGCTGCCATAGAGCAGCAGGACCCGAGTCATTAGCTTCTCGGTGCAGGGTGTGTTCTGTCTCGTTCGCCTACAATCAAAACCATGCAACATGTTGAAAGACACTTACCTTATGAGGTGAACTCCTACACAGTAGATGATCTATATTTATATGCTGCGGACTGGTTGTTGTCACTCCTGCTTCTGTTTGCTGACAGGAGAGTTGGCTTCTGTTTTGGATTTTAATCTTTCCTTTTGTTATGAACATAAAGCATGCTATCCCTCCCACTAAGTTGCGGCTGTATTCACTGGCACATGGGCACACGTTAACCCTGTTAGAACTCCGTACAGTATGTCTATAAATGGATCTCCAGACTTGCCCGCCCACTGACCTTAACACACACACACACACACACACACTTTTTGACTTTCCAAGACCAGTACAGATGCTTTGTTAAATGTGTCCACACTAAATGGGTCTTGCAGTATAGACAGATCCAAAGTTCCATGTGAGATGTCTAGAGGGATTTTTAATAATGAAGTTAATGTCATGGAACCATAAAAGCACTCTGGTTCCTGAACATTTCTCAGCTGTGACAGATACTGTCCACCTCCTCTCTGGCCCCATCATGTGGTCAGCTGTAGTACGTAGTAGTATGTACAAGCTTGGCCTGTGTCGAAGATAGGAACTCAGGTTTATTCTTGTATGGCTGAACAAAATCCCCCATGCATAGAACCCTAGGTTTCAGCAGAGCAGCAACGTAACAAAATTCCCCGTTATTTACAGTAATCTACTGCCAGCCACATTTCCTGTATTATACTGTAATTATACAGCATAATACTGGAAAAAAAATACATACATACATACAGTACAGCATTATACCATTATTTTACTGTTCCTACCGTGAAGCCCACAGTTAATTGCTATAAAACTTTTTACAGTACTGTAGAATGTATATTTACAGTATGACACTGTTATAATTTAATGATTTGTGTTACATTTCAAAATAAAACCCCTTAAAATTTCTAACAAAAAAGAACTCGAAGAAGCCTAAACATAAAATTGAATTTATTGCATTTGCAATAAATCCAATTCAACAAAAAACATTCAAAATTCTTAAATAACTGTTCAGTACAATCGGAACACTGAACACATTCTCAACAATTTACAACCAAGACAATGTCTGGAATTACATTTTTAGGGAACTGAACAGTTTTAAAATATTGTTACCTAGGGAGGAAGGAGAAGTCGCACACTGAATCCAGGGGGGTATTGCACAAAAGTAGAATCAAGAAATCCGGGCTAAGTGATAAAGCTCCGCTTGACTTAGTGTGACCTGCTCATCGTGGCTTAATCGGAGCATATTTCTCACCCGCTGAGCAGCAACTTATAATGTAAATGTATGAAGAAGTGAAGCCTATCATACACAAAAAAGGGAATATGGCAGCTGTAACTAAACAAAGAGAAAAAGCAGACAATCGCGGACCGACTGAATGCGTAAGGATTTAGAAATATCTCCTTAATAGGAAAGTTGTACACTCTGTTTTAATTGCTTTAACATGATTGTTTCAAAACTGAGCAGATGGAATTCTCTCTGGAAATGTATCCAAACACAAGGCCTAATTTTGAACCCTTACCCACAATGCGAGGATAAGTTTTACAACCATATACACAAATCTCTATGCTGTGTCTAATTCTAAATATCTTTCTACAATTAATGTTCATACAGAACAAACATGACTGGACAGCAAAGATCCTGGCAACAAGTCAAGATAAAATATAAAAGCATTTTGCAGGCTGGAGGACAGAGGATGTTGCATGTGTACGGACTGTGGAAATCCTCTTTCGTGCAACACATTCTTCTGTGGCCAGGGAAGGTAATGAAGATGTGTGCCAAGAACTTCAGGGCCAAGCACACAATTCGGACGGTACGGCAAAGTGCCTTTATTTACAGTTTTGGCATCTCCCACGGCATATAAAACATGCCGCTTGCAAAAAAGCGCCTCTCATGCAGGTGCACGTGGTACACAGTTAAAGGGTCTGATCTGTCCCCTCTCACCCTCTCACGTCTGAAAGCACGTCTTAATATCAGCGCTTTTTTATCCAACACGTGGTTCAGAAGTGGGCATCATGGTGCAAGAAGAAACACCGGTGAATGGACTTTATAAATCGCCCTCATCACGTTTACAATTGTTCACGGTCGTTTGTCGGTCCGCGTACGGTATTTCGACGTGATTATAATCCGTCGGACCTTCTTACGGTCCACGAAATATGCTCTGACATGAAAGCGGTCCGTGAGGTAAAAGTTTCGGACCACCGATCTAAACATCTGCAATAGTGGAGTTTAAAACCAAACTGGTGAGAGCAATAGTGACAAGTGATGCATGTTAACGAAAATAAATCAGAACGCATTCAGAAAACAACGGAATAACTGTTAAACCCGTTTGTTTTGGATCAAAGCAGCAGCTGATTTAACACATAAGGCTGCAGGATTAATCTTACCCTGGCTCTTACCCTGGTCTGGAGCAGGCTAGCTTCAAAGAATAAATCGCCATGGTTACTTGGCCAGGTTTAATTCAACCTGCTTTCGTTCAACCAAGTCGGAGCTAAATTCCTCCAGGATAACCTGGATAGCCTGACTTAATCCCTTATCCGGGTTTCGTGCAATAGCCCTCAGATGGTAGACCGTGGTTGTGACTGAGTAATTACAGGACAGAAGCATCCACAATGCCAAAGTGGACAGAAAGCAACAGTTTTTGTGTTGTGTTAAACAAGCGCAGGAGACTTGCCAAATTCTGACCAATTTATAGTTTATTCTTGTTTTTTCAACCTTTAACATCATCAACAAACCCTTCAGAATTGGAATGATTTAGAAAGGAAGTTACAAATAAAATATACTACATGGTGCTCCATTGTTTAGCTTGAGTGGAAATGTTTCCTGGAGACAAGGGGACAGTGTGGAAGCGTATTATTTAACCTTTGTATAAACAAAGTGGTCAGTTAAGAACAAGCATCCATTTATAGTCTGGACCCTCATCAATCCTTCCTTTCACTCACAAGCGTGAGCCCGAGAGACAAATAGTGTTCACAGTGGGGACTTACTAAAACAGGAATAAATAATGAATAGTCGCTAAATATGTGCATCTACCTGCATTTATTCCATCATACCTGTGCCCAAACCCAAATGACCATGTAAGAAAATTTGCAAAAGCAAACAAAACGAGTAAGAAAAATGATCCTGTTGGTTTGGATTCCTAGCAGGCAGGAGCATAGAAAAAAAAAACATTTCAAATACAAATAAAATGAAAAAGAATAAAAAATCACTGCATGAGTTGGTCTACCACTTCAACAAGTCATGAGTAAAGTCATTATTCTGAATGCTTATGTCCCAAGAATAAAGTGGCAACTTTTTAGTCCAAATTAACAAGAATATTCCATAATATTGTGAGTTAGTCTGAGCTCTACAGCTGTATACAGCTCAGAGGAACGAAAAATGGATCCCTTTATACTAGTGATATACAGCAAAAGCTATTATGACATTACAAAAAAAAGCTTTGTTCACAATTAAAAATAAAAATCCCTCAATGGCATCACAGGAGAAAATGACTGATTTGCACCAAAAACCCATTTAAATGGAGCAGCGCGTCCGCATGATGCCGGCTGTTCGATTCCTGTGACATTAGAGGAAGACTCGAAGTGGGACAGCTCTGCTAAAAAGTATTCAATTCATTTTTCATTCATTCTCATCTGTTCAGTGTCAGGAACAATCAATATAAAGGGAGGGTACTAAAGAGGGGCCTATCAATGCTATGAGAGTCCATGTGAAGCTTTCAGAACCTCGAGGCCCCGGCTGTACATTTGCGCCCCGCTTTAAGGAGAGACTCTCCCACCAAAAACATTGTTTATATGCACGTACAATTTGGATGATTTTTGTAAACTTTTCTTTTTTCCCCTCCTGTGTCCTCATCTTAGACACCTCTGTCATAGCAACCATACGGGGGGGCTTGTTCACATATCATTCAGAGCCTGATTAAAGAAATGAACGTTCTTGAACTAAAAACAACATCCAATCCGATTTCCTTCATGGCTATTTTGTGAGTTAAGGTGTGATACAAAGGGATATCTAATATTCCCCTTGTAAAAACCTTTGTCTAACATGTCCACACAGCCAAGTAGGCCTTGTGAACCAGGCTGTTCACATTTCAGGAAAGTTCAGGAAATGTTAATGAGGACATATGAAATAAGATTATGCTTCATTTGCATATGCAAACGCTGACTTTCAATAAACTTTCGATACAAAAAGCCACCATCTTAAAAGTAATCAACTGGTCTGTTTATTCTGAACACCAGCGCCAACACACTTAGAACTGAAGTGCACCTCTATGCTTATGATCAGAAGGGGTTGTTACGGTTTGTGGCTAATAAAACGGGGAAATATGGGGAGTTATAGGCCAAAAAAAGTGAGTTACTGTAAAGTACAACCTGCGTCTCTAGACCAGAAAACCATGTCTACCAAAACCATTACAGAAATTCTAACATCGAGTTTCAAGCGCTTCACATTACAAAAGCTCACACATAATTCTAAAAGTGGTTTTGTATCTACTTCTCGTCAATTTGATCTAAATTAATTCAATACTTTCAACTAACAGCGCAAGTCTCCACTTCTAAAGTTCTAATATAAAGATTTATCAAACAGAACAGGCAGACATTGTAAACTACTGGTTTGGCCATTTGGCTAACACACATTAGACCAGTTATTGTGCATTTATTTGGGTCTTTTTAAACATGAGGACTCCCATTGCTAGTTGTTACTAGTTTAGTGTCTCTGCTAACCTGCATCCTATTCACTTTGAACAATGTTTGAGTGCTGTTGGGATGACAAAGAAGCATCATTTGTCCATCAATGCCGATTGGATAAATATGTTTGACTTCTGCAGAGACCTTCACAGGAAGGAAGGCTGCTTGTAACCTGAAGACAAAAGCTAGATGATGGTAGTTTGTGGGGAAGGAGCTATAGACATTTCCTAACTTGTATTGGTGCTTTGGGATTTAATAGGTAGCTTGAAGCTAGCTGTTATATGTGAAGGTTATGAAAAGCTGGTGCAACCATGGCAATAGATGCAACCTGGACAAGCCAGAGGAGCTGGGAAATATTGATTATCACGTTGTGAGTCCCTAAAAGAAAAATGCTTTATAGCATGCTAATGTTTATCATGTCAACCATAGTATTTTAGAATGCAAAGGTTGAAGTACGGCTAAAGCACACCATGTCAGAGAATGACTTCAGGCTCGGCCCAAGTGCTGGGCTTTGGCCTTCCTAACTCAGAGCACTAATCTAATTGAGCTGTGGGATTCACATGAAATTCTACACATAGCACCTTTTAGCATTGACGAGGAGGTGCTATTTCCTACTTGTGTTATCAGATTGTCTGTTGTCGTAATATTTCGCTCTATATCCCTTACATTTTTGTATCCCAGCAGATGAGTCATCATCTACTTGTTTCTTTGTGCCTTCCCAACCCCTCCCCTAACCCGTATACACCCAATCCTCTGCATCCTATTTCAACAATCCTTTTTTAGATGGTCTCTTTCTTCTCTTCCACCACACAATGCCCGTCCTCTCGTTCTTTGATCACTCCCAGAAGATGTTGGTGATGTCAGAATCCAGGCTGAAGATCCAAATCAACAGTGGTGCAGAAAACAGGACAAAGGACCAGGACACGCCCTTCAGTGACTGCCGCAGCCCTGTCATCATGGCCCCAACCAATCCCGTGCTGGGCCCCATCCTCCGCTGCTCCTCTTCCTCTTCCAGAGACTTTTAGAGAGAAAGATTGCAACAAAGGAGGTGCTTAGGCAAAGACCACTTTGAGTTACAAATAACACAGCGGCACATTAAGAGGAGCTTTGGTATTGTTCACATGGACATTTATGTTTTTTGAGACTGGAGAGGACGATGGCTCCTGAAACTGGGAGTCCAGGTAAGTTGTTTCTTCCACACATTACTTCTTTTGTAGGAATTGAACATAATGTACATATTTTACCTTATTCATTCTGACATCCATTTTAGTCTGTCCATCCTGGGAGAAGCATGATGTTTTTTCTTTTTCTTTGTGTACAGACAGATTTTAGCTTATACAAAATACAACATATTGTTTTTGCACAATTACTCTCAACTTTACAAAAACAGTTTTCCTCATCAGTCAGGAGCAGACAATTAACATGAGAAAAAGGGTCCATGTTGAAAACTACCAAAGTTCCCCTTTAACAGAAGCACTGCCAGGCATGTCTTCTGACCTGCACCTGGCTTCCTGGCTCAATGTAGTTACGGGCCAGGAGCTTGAGAGCCTCATCCATCAAGATGACAGGAAGTGACATCTTCAACACCACCACCCATTGAGGCCATGACAGAGGGCGTATCTGGAAAACCACCTGCAGACAGAGACAATGAGGGACGTGTCAGCGTTGGGTCAACAGCTTCAGCAAACAGCTACATGACTCATGTAGGCTTACCGGCAGGGGGTCAACATAAAGAATGAGGAAGTGTAGGGCCATGGACAGACAGATGGCCCCCACAAGCCAGGGGTTAGACCAGGGGGGCATTTTCACAAGGGACTGGTTCTCTGACAGACTGCGCAGCACAGGGTCAGAAGAAAGACATCGTTTCTACTCTGTGACTTGTTGTCCATCGGTATCCTGGCTCACCAAACCAGTATATACAAGGGAGCTTTGGGGGGGGGGTTCGTTTTATTCTTACCTGTTCAAGGCATTGCACATCTCTATGGTAACCAGGACGGACAGGGCCATGGTCATTGGATAAGGAGACTCAAAGACAGAACACTGCACACCAGCAAACTCATCATGGCCTTCACTGCACTGAAGGTAGTGGGACTGTGGAGGAGGCAAACATGGAAATTACATACTTAAATGTCCCCCTGATAAAAGGGCATTAATGATTCCACCTTCCATTACTATAACTACAACAGATCATTACAGAGACAGGCAGCTGGGCGATCGTGTTGGTGCCCTCTGGTGGGCTCTTGCAAATGGGCGCTGACGACGCAAACAGTACAGCCGCTGATCTGGCGGGCGAACAGTACGGGGGGGGGGGGAAGACATGACAGCCTGTCGTCTGCCGAAGCAACCACGGATGCGTAGGTACCTGTTATTCTCATAATCGACACCCGGCGGGCTGCACTGGACATACCGGTGGGCCGAAATGGGCCCGCGGGCCGTGACCTTGACATGTGTGCACTATAACATAATTTACCAGTTGATAGAAGGTCAGCTTTGGCCCATCGTGGGCTGCCATGAACCACCAGGCAGCAGCTCCGACAGTCGCAGCTCCCACATAACCTGCACAGAATGGTGTAAGGTAAGTCAAGGTACAATAAGGTGAGGTACGGTAAGGTGAGGTTAGGGTAAGTGGAACTAAGTTACGTTAAGGAGAGGTTAGGTTAAGTTGAGGTATGGTACGGTAAGGTGAGTTAAGTTAAGGTAGGGTACGGTAAGGTACGCTAGGGTAATGGAAGGTGCTGGGATGATGAATACGCCGTCTGCAGATAGATTTTTGTGATTCATCAGGCCCATCTCTTCCAGTCTTATGACTCACATCCGACAATAAGGTAGCGGCAGAACAACCAGCTGGAGATCAGAGGCTCTTTGGGGGAGCGTGGAGGGCGGGACATGATGTCAAGATCTGGGGGGTTGAAGCCCAGAGCCGTTGCTGGGAAACCGTCAGTGACAAGGTTGACCCATAGCAGCTGTACTGGGATCAAGGCTTCAGGCATGCCAAGTGCGGCTGTCAGGAAAATACTGAAGAGGATGGAAAGGACAGATGGAAGAGAAGGTAAGTGTGAGACGGCCAGATGATAAGTAGACTGAATTTTGGTACACCACGTTTTCTGCTAATTCACTAACCAGACCACCTCTCCTATGTTGGATGAGATCAGGTATCTGATAAACTGCTTCATGTTGTTGTAAATCGCTCTGCCCTCCTCCACTGCAGCCACAATGGTGGAGAAGTTGTCATCAGCCAGGATCATCTCAGAAGCTGACTTTGCCACCGCTGTGCCGCTGCCCATAGCGATGCCGATCTCTGCCTTCTTCAATGCAGGCGCATCGTTCACCCCGTCGCCTGTCTGGATCAGGAGAAAAGAGGGGAAGGACGGCGGAAGGCTGTTATACTGGTTTTCAACGAGTCTAGGATTAAACCTCAGGTATATGAAGGTGCTCTCACCATGGCAGTGATGTCATTGAGGCTCTGCAGGTACTCCACAATACGACTCTTATGTGCCGGTTCCACCCGGGCAAAGCATCTTGCCGTCCTGCAGGCCTGACGCTGCAGGTGAGGTGGCAGCTCGTCAAACTCCCGCCCCGTCAGGCCCCCAATAATTCCTCCCTGCTCTTCATCCTGCTCCGTGATGATGCCCACCCTCCGACAGATAGACAGGGCTGTCCCTTTGTTGTCTCCTAGGGAGAAAAAAAACGCAAAGTTCCCAAGTGATTGACTGACCCTAGTATCTGTTAGCCAGGTAGGATGTCTGTACAGATCACCATAGGTTAAAGACTTTTCAGTCTTACGGGGTCATAAGTAGCATTTGGTGTATACCCAATGAAAGTTGAATAAGAGATCTTAAAACTGGTCACCTGAAAGCTTACCCTAGAAGTAACAAGTAATAGGTTTTGAGTGTCAACTCGACAAACAAATAAATAACCATCAGCATTTTTAATGCTGCAATGAATATTAAAAGAAATCCTTAAAATCTAAAATGTTCTGTATTGGTTTTAAATGAGTCTGCTCTGCCCTGGTCACTGAGGCTCACATGATCTTTTGTCTGTAATGTACGTGACATGATTGATCAGTATAGTAAGGGTATTTATTGTGTGAGGCTAGCGGTAAAGGTGCCGGTCCATTACCTTTGAGCTACTGAGGTGTCTCTCCCTACGGAGTTAGCTAGGCGACACGCCTGTGATAAGCCCTAAATACCTGCGTTGGCTGGGTAGCAGATTACACACAGGAGGTAGGTTTTTAGAGTCCGTTTATTCCAGATTGACTGATATGATTCCGGGATGATTGATTCCATTGATTGTGAACACCAATCAAACTACTTTGAACTAAAATCAGCTGATAAAGCTTAATTCTTTTTACAGCAGAAAAGTACGGCTGGTGCTTTTGCTTGATGGTGATGTACACGTGTGCAAGAGTAAAAACATTATGTAAAAATTTACATAATTTAAAAAGTGTGTTGTGTTAAGGGATATTTTGTTATTCAAATTTAGATTTTGAATTTGTCTCATAACGTGTACATGTAGATGTGTGGTGATACCTGTGATCATGATGACTCTTATGCCAGCCTGCCGACACATTCGGACCGCACTCAGCACCTCTTTCCTGGGGGGGTCCAACATGCCCACACAGCCCACAAAAGTCAGGTCGGACTAGGGAGAAGCAACATGGAGGGAACAGGGCAAATAAAGATTCTATATGTTCTTCATTCTTTTAAAAGTCATATGGAAAATGTCATCATCATCACCTCATAGTCAGCAAAGACAGCAGAGTTCTCCAGATTGAGGCTGCGGATGTCAGGGGGCGTGTCCCTCGTTGCCATGGCTAGGCAACGCAGCATGTCTCGGCCCGATCCCCATTCTCTCACATTTGACAAGAGCTGCTCTCGAACCGCTGGACTCAAAGGCACACGAGAAGAACCACTGACCCGGATATAATTACAGCGCTCCAACACGCTCTCTGGAGCGCCCTGAGAGAGACGGGGGAGAAGAAGACATGTCTCTTTACACCCAGAGGCCCTAAAAGATATACAATGTGCCCCACTTTGGATCATATTAATCATGACAAATTATCATTTCTTATCAAAGAGTGGTTATTTTAGGATGTTCACCAGATGATGAAAGTTCAGTAGGGAACCCAGTTCCGTTTCATTTGAACAATGGAGTTTATATTTCATGTGTTTCTTTTTAGCTTTTACAAGTGTAAATATGGTAAAGATTTTAACACCTAATAAATGCAAATGATAACACAGACAGAATAGTGGTATTCCTTTCGTTCTGGCAAGTTAGAGTAATCATTTATCCTGCAACCAATTTGTACTGTGGGAGTAATCTGAGAAGCTGGAGGATACCGACGCTGACAAAAAGCATCGTATAGGCTTGTTTCATTAGATATATTAAATATTTTAGAGGCTATAACTGTGGAAGGGTGGTAGACTAAAGATAAATAAATGACTAACTGGTGTTGTGGAACAAACCTTGACAAACATCTTGGCTCCAGCGGTAGACTTGGTGAGTTTATTGGATGAGCAGAAGACCGACATGGACTTCCTGTCTCTGGAAAACTCTAACGTCAGCTCCTTCCTCATCAGCTGCTTAATCACCTGAAAACAAGCTGTGAATTAAACCAGCAGTCCCCAACCTCGAGGACCCCAAAGCTTGGTTGTTGACATTGGCATATGAGAGAAGACAGAAGTCAGTGAGCTCAATGAGACATTAGCACCAGCGCTCACACACACTTACGGAGCAGCACGCTGTAGCTCTCTCAGCAGGCCTGAGTCCTACCAGGTCAGAGTCAAATACGTTCATTTTCTCCACTAGACAGCAGAGGGCCGTCTCTGTTGCCTCCCCAACCTTCTCAAATACGCCCTTGGCCTGGAAAACAGACATGCACATGCACGCACGCAGAGGTTAAAGTATGCTGCTGACAATATTTGTGGTAAGACACATTCATTCATTCCTGCACCATATATGGTCGTCTATCGAGCAGTTGTGTCTTACCTCGTTGTAGTCCAGCGATGAGTCATTGCACAGGGCACAGATGGAGGCCATCTCCACCAGACCTTCACAGAGACTGGGCTTCACCAATAAGCCGTCCTTATAACTGCACAGACAGAAAGAAAGGTATTTAAGAAAGAAAAATAGAGGCATCCTAAGAAAAGGGGAGGGATACATTGTGGGCTCTCATAATCCATATTCATCCATATTCCATAAACTGTTAGGGGTTAAGGATTAAAGGTCAAAGACACTCACACTTCCCCTTCAGGGGCGTAAGTAGATCCAGTCACAGTGAACTCGTTCAGGCTGCAGCGCTCCCCTGACACACTGTCTACCACAAACATCTAAACACACACACAGGCGTGCAGTAGTTGATTAGTTGATTTCATATCATATTAGAAGATCATATCTGAGATTTGTGATTTGATGTTAAGGTTCGGTTGATAAAACTTAACACTGCATGCAGACGTTTCACTAATCCAGTGGCTGTCGGTAAATTTTAATGTAAAACTTTCTACTAAGTGTTCAGTTCTATTGTCCTCCTTAACATTTATTTTTACCCGGCCTGTATTATCTCCCAACCTTTATATGACTGCTGATCTCTTATATAACTGAATTTATAATGCAACTGATGAATAATTTCTGCTATAAGATCCTTTTCACTATATTACATTGTTAAACAGCATGTAAATGATCTTAACCCTTGGTTAATCCAATGTTAGCACGATAAGCCATGAGATCCTTTGTTCTAATAGTTGTCGAATGCTCCTGTCATCATTAGTGACACACATACAGTAATACTGTGTCTGCATCAGTGTGATGTTTAATCCCTTGTTCCCTCTTACCCTGCAGACTGACATCTGGTTGGTGGTCAGTGTTCCTGTTTTGTCAGAACAAATAACAGATGTGCAACCCAGCGTCTCCACGGATGGCAGGCTGCGGACAATGGCGTTCTTCCTGGCCATCCTCCTGGTCCCCAGAGCCAGGCAGGTAGTGATTACTGCTGGGAGGCCTGTGAGGATGGTGATGATGTTGGATTAGCCGTGCATTTCAACCTTTGAGGCTGCTTTCTCTCTCCCTCTCTTGTTAGAAGGTTAGTAGTGCCAGGTCATTTTTGTGGCACTACAAACCTTGATGTTGTTAAATTTCCCCTCAGTGTCTTTAAAAATGATACTTATAGTTTTTTGTAAAAAGCAAAAGAATACACATGTTCAAGAAGAGACTTTTCTGCATGTATAAAATAGATACAATATTTTACCTTCTGGTATGGCAGCTACAGCTAGCGCAACAGCGATCTTAAAATAGTAAACAGCTCCTCTCAGCCAGCTGCCTCCATGGACCGGGTCATTGAAGTGTCCCACATTAATGGCCCACACTGCCACACAGATCACACTGATGACCTGTGGGTTAAAACAAGGTTGAAGCACAGACAATGAAGCCGGAGTCTAAAGGGCCCAAAGAAGAACACACACGGGCCTTGCCTTAGACAGCTGTTCTCCAAACTGGTCTAGCTTCTGTTGGAGTGGGGTCCTTTCAGGCTCAGTGGCGGCCATCTCATCTCGGATTTTTCCGATCTCTGTCTGCACCCCTGTTGCGACAACAACTCCGATGGCACGGCCCGCTGCAATGTTGGTACCCTGGACAAAGGTTGTGAACGTTGTCTCAGACATTAAGACAGTTACACACAGTTTCTGTAGTTCAGCCATGTGAGCTGTGGCATCAACATGTGTCCATTTTATTTGTAAATATATATTTATAGATGTATACTGAAGAGTGAGATTGTTATTTAAGTGGCTGTTGGCGTAAGTTGTCGGTATTATGTGTTACAATTGGTCCTAAATAAAGAATGTTTGTTTGTGAAGCCCGCACCTGACAGAAGGTACACAACTGTGTGGCTCACCAATACTGACATAGTAGTTTCTGAAATAAAAGGCCTAAATGCTTTGTTCACGCCAAACTTGAAAAAAATAAAATGTTAAGCCACGTTGAAGCCATTTAACAATCTTTACACAGAACCCTCTCCTGTCGGACCATTGTGTGATAATAACCTTTGAATTTCTACTGCCAGAATCTCCTCCTCCTGCCAAGGGTTTTTACAGTCGATGTTTATTGGATACCGCTGTAGCCTCATTTAAAGAATCTATTCCCTCTGCTTTAAGTTCAGTGTCCCATCTCAAGATATCAGAAGACTCCTGTGAAAACTTCAGTCCGTCACAAACTTCAGTCCGTCACCATCTTGTCGATACTGCCACAGGCTCTTTGAGAATGGCGCTGGACGGTATTGCTCCCCTCAAAAGAAGAATGGCAACAAGAAGGAAGTTCGCCCCTTGGTATAACTCTCAAACCCGGAACTTAAATCAAACTGTGCGGAAACTTGAGCGGTTATGGCGTTCCACCAAATCAGAAGGATCTAGGCTAACTTGGCAAGACAGCGTTAAAACATATAAGAAGGCTCTCCGTAACGCAAGAGCCTCTTATTACTCATCATTAATCGAGAAAAATAAAAACAACTCCAGGTTTCTCTTCAGCACTGTAGCCAGACTGACAGAGTGACAGAGCTGTCGAGCCGTGTATTCCTGTGGACCTCAGTAGTAACGACTTTATGAACTTCTTCAATAATAAGATTCTGACTATCAAAGAGAAAATGTATGGTCTCTTGCCCCCAAACGGAGCCGATCCGTCCTCGGATGTAGGAACCTTGGATGCAGCCGTGGGCCCTGATACCTACTTGAATGGCTTCACTTCCATCAACCTTGATCAACTGACTTCTACAATTTTGAAATCCAACTCTTCCACTTGTCTCTTGGAAACGATTCCAACTAAGCTGCTTAAGGAAGTTTTTTCCGTTAATTAGCACATCCCTACTGGATTTTATGAATCTGTCTTTGTTGACAGGACATGTACCACAGTTCTTCAAGGTAGCTGTAATTAAACCTCTTCTTAAGAAACCTACTCTAGCTCCAGAGGTGTTGGCTAACTAAAGACCCATCTCTAATCTTCCCTTGAATGATCTTCTACTTGCATCGGACCAAAGACTCGTCTCTTTTCTTGTCTTGCTGGACCTCAGTGCCGCATGTGACACCATCAATCAGCATCGTATTTATCGTATCAATCCCAGTTTGTGTTTGTAAACGGTAAATCGTCGAGGACCACCAATGTTAGTCAGAGTCCCACATGGTCCTGTGCTTGGACCAATTTTATTTACCCTGTATATTCTTTCTTTGGGCGACGTTATCAGAAAACAAAGCATAAACTTCCATTGTTATGGAGACGATACTCAACTGTATCTATCGATCAAGCCAGAAGACACCAACCAGCTTCTTAGACTTCAGGATTGTCTTGGAGACATCAAAACTTGGATGACCTGCAACTTCCTGATGCTAAACTCTGAAAAAACTGAAGTTATCATGATAGGCCCAGAGCGCCTTGGAAGTCAGCTGTCACGTGATACAGTCTCTATGGATGGAATTGCTCTGGTATCCAACAGCACCATCAGAAATCTTGGAGTTCTCTTCGACCAGGATATGTCCTTCAACTCTGCCTTTTTTCATTTACGTAATATATCGGAAATCAGGAACTTCCTGTCTCAAAGTGATGCAGAAAAACTAGTTCATGCATTTGTTACTTCTAGACTGGATTACTGTAATTCTTTGTTATCAGGCTGCTCTTGTAAATCGCTTAAACCTCTCCAGCTGATTCAGAATTCTGCAGCGCGTGTATTAACAAGAAGTAAGAAATGGGATCATTTAACTCCTGTATTAACTTCTCTGCACTGGCTTTCTGTTAAATCAAGAATAGAATTTAAGGTACTTCTCCTCACCTACAAGGTACTTGCTGGTGAGGCACCGTCTTATCTTAAAGAGCTTGTCACACCGTATTGCCCTACAAGGCATCTGCGCTCCGTAGATGCTGGGCTACTTGTGGTCCATCCCTCCTCTGACGTTCTCCCTAAGGTTTCTTCCCTTTTTTCCCCCATTGAAGGGTTTTTTCATCTTTTGGCGAGTTTTTCCTGTGCCGATGTGAGGGTTTCGGGACAGAGGATGTTGCATGTATACAGACTGTAAAGCCCTGTGAGGCAAATTTGTAATTTGCGATTTTTGGCTATACAAAATAAACCATTCAATTCAATTCATTTGAACTGCAATATAGACTGAGTCCTTGTTTACCTGCAATGTGCACTTAATAATTTTATTTTATACCGCCCTGTTTGTTGATAAGAGCATTAAAATTAAGAAAGAAATATGGAGAAAAAAAAAATGATGGGACATTTAGAATAGATAAAAATGTGCCATTAATTGTGATTAACTATGACATAAATGTCATTAACCATGAGGAATTTTGGTTGACAGTACTCATATTATTATATGTATATATATATATATATATATATTATCACTTATTCTATATGGCAGTTGAGACTCACAGAGAAGAGCATGTTCTTCTTGTCCTGGTTGACGGCTCGAGGGTCTGGTACGGGGTCCGTGTGTTTGAGCACTGACACAGACTCCCCCGTCAGAATGGACTGGTCCACCCTCAGAGTAGTGGAACAGATGGACGTGAGCCTGATGTCAGCTGGGACTTTATCACCAACTGCAGGGTGTTGGAAACAGTTCGGAATTTCAATTTTGTATTTAGTTAGATTAGGGGGAAAAAGCTGTTAAGTTGTGAACTTAAGTCATTTAAAAGGTCTGTCACATTTCAAGGGGGTTAGGGTGGCGTCCCCAGTGAATTAATATTTTGCAAGTCATATCACGGCTATAGAAGGGCATGGACACGAGGGAGCATGTAAACAGTCTTTCCTTGATAAGATCTCAACTAGGAGACGAGCCCAAACCTGGCCTCCCTGTAACAGAAGTCAAAATAAAATGTTTCACTTTTTTTCAAAGAGATTTCAAATAGATATCATGGGGTCATGACATTTGTGAAAGTGTGTGAAACTGCGTCATGCATCAATTAGGACAGAAGGCTACACATAGAAGGTTAGCATTTCTCCTCTAGGAGCAGCCCAGCCTTTCATGAAGTGTTTATGAATGTTTACAAATGTGAGTGAGCTAGAGGAAGGCAGAGGGAAATGAAGAGAGACATCTTAGTCTTTTGCTCTTTCATCATGGACTGGTTGAAGAAATAGTTTTCAACTCTTTTATCAACCAGATAACATCTGTAGATGTTGGAGGGAGCACTGAAATATTTAAGTAGAGCAGAAACATTTCTACTTTAAGTCAATTCAATAACTACTTCATGTAAAAGACACATTTGAAAATCAAAATCTATTACTAAATTAAAAGCCTTTGAGATATTCATCATTATGCACCAGTCGACAACCTAAAAAGCAAAGTGTCTTATATGTGCATTCTCTCTAATGTCCACCAGGGGCGACTCCTCCGGTCCTATAGAAGTCATTTTCCTATAGAAAAAATGACTTCTACCTTTACTTAAAACATTTTAAACACAAGTTCGTGGTCTATAGTTTCAAGTCTTCTTCAGTACAGCATGATTTTCATGTAGTAGATATTGGTTCATCTAGAATAATTAAACCATAAAGCAGAGGACGGTTGCAATGCTTTAGGTTTACAGTTAGGACTGGCTCAGTTGTGTTTCCTGTGCCAATGCGAGGGTCTTGGTACAGAAGAGGTTGTATGTGTACAGAGTGTAAAACCCTCTGGAGGCAAACTTTTGATTTGTGATTTTGGACACAAAAATATTTAATTCAATGTATGCACCACAGTAGTACAAATGTCAAGACGGAGGATTGAGACTAGAAGGGCAGAGAAGGGTTCTAAACAGAGAGTGACAGAGACAGCACAAGAGAACTTAAAGAGAAGAAAATAAAGAAAATCTGAAATATGGGCAGCATCTTTGAACCAGACTAATTCAACAGGTTGGAGATTTAAAAAAATGTAATTCTATTCTGTCCTGCAGAGAAACCTTAAAGTTGACAATACATTGTAATAATGATGTTTATGGCTACTTAAAATCAGCCCAAATTACACAGCTTCCTTCAAAAAATGTGTGTCTCTACAAATGCGTCATAATGGTTTATGTTTATCCAAAAACATTGGAAAAAGAAAATATATCTGTGTCACATTAACCCACCTTCCGCTCTGATTAGTGTCACTGAATTCCCATGCCCTGGGAGAAGTCAAAATCTTTGACTACCACCAGAAGGACACTGGATCACACATGCGTGCGTACACACACACACACACACTTCCTCTCTCTGAACATCCTGAAATAGCAATTGGTCTCTCAGGGATTCAACCCTTTTTATGACTGGGTCAAGATTAAATGATTCTGTTACTTTGGCCGACAGTTTATTCAACCAAGCCAGATGTATTTTAACTGCTCCATTCAACCACCATAAATGTTCTCATTTAATTACAAAACACTTTATACATATTTGTAAGTAGGTGTTAAAGGTTTAAAGAGCTAGAGGACCAATAAAACGCGTCTCCATTTGGGCGCATCTTTTATTCAGCGTTATTGAATCCTTACTACAAAGCATTATTAGTGCTGCTTTGAAATGAACTCACACCACATATTTTCCATAACAGCCATGACGTATACACAGCTCCACAGCACACACTTCAACTTCCGTTAAAGCGACAAGTGAAGAGATTTTATTGCACCTTGACGTGTTCTCTTTCCACTTACCAGCGACCTCCACAATGTCTCCCGGAACGATGTCTCGGGCTTTGACCCTCTGGACGCTCTTCTTGTCCTGTCGGTACACCTTTCCCATCTCTGGCTCGTACTCCTTCAGAGCCTCGATGGCGTTTTCTGCGTTACGCTCCTGTAGGACACGGCAACATGGAAAGGTTTTAGATTCCTTTGAATTGATGGAATAAATACGTGGTTGTCCTCATGGAAGGACTGACAGGAAGCAACAGAGAAGTTCTCTGTTTGAGACATGGACATTTTCAGTAGAACCCCAGTACAAGGACCAGAAATTTCAGTTTCATTTTCACCATCCATGTAATGTTGCACGGTGTACCGGTACTAGAAAGGTGCCGCGGTACCCTTATGTTGAAAACGATGCGGTTTTGAATATTTGTAGTACCGGTACTTCATTAAGAAAGCATGCAATCAGAGCGCACTCAGTGATCCGCTCCCTGTCCGGCTGCCAGCGTGAGACATTGGATGTGTGGCATGTGTCACACGGGGAAACAGTGAGAGAGAGAGCAGCCCTGTAGCGGTGTTTGTTAGCTTAACAACAACTTTTACAGTCAAACATCAGCAAATGCAATGCAACACAAAGCAAGACAGCAAATCATTTACTGAATAGTCCAGCAGAAATATATACATGCAAAATAACCTACAATTTCACTCATGTGTGCCTATATTACTATTATAGATAAATATTCTAGTATTGTATTTGTGGCATCATATCAAAGGTATCGATTATCGTAATATTTTGGCAGGTATAGTATTGAAGTCATAATTTTGGTATTGTGACAACCCTACATCCATGTGAGCATTTAAACGCTCCTTCAACATTATGCAAAAGCCAATGCGTGCTCTGACTTTGTTAAAACCCAAACTATGTCAGGCAGACATGTGCACACACACACACACAAGCACGCTCTCAACTTTTTTTTTCCTGCAATATTATATTTGCGTTTTGTGACAGAACTCATGACAAAAACCTACATTTCCTAAAGCAGACTGATTACATTGTAAAACTTGCACCACATTGTTTACCTGCCATACTCCAACAATAGCGTTGGCGATGAGGATGAGGAGGATGACGAAGGGCTCAACAAAGGCTGTGATTGTCCCCTCCCCTTCTTCAAACCAGGCCAGGGCCTATGATACAAAACACATTACAGACATGATTTAAACTCATTTGCTGTGTGTGTTTGCAGGTTTAGGCTAATTGATCCATTTACCAGACTATGCAACCCATACCCACATGTACATGTCTCACCAATACTTGTATATACATGTGTATACTTGTGTATGTGTTTGCTCATGCACACAGCTTCCTTACAAAGGAGATGCATGCCGCCAGCAGCAGGATTCGAACCAACAGATCCTCAAACTGTTCCAGGACCAGCTCCCAGAGTGACTTCCCTGCACGAGGACAGCAAGGCGCACAATAAGCACAGACTCACTTTAATCTAGCTGAGCTACTGATGACCATAGAAACAAAAGGTCAGATGAGGGATGGAGTAGAAGGTAATAAAAGAAAAGAGAGACAGCTCACCTTCCTCAGCTGGCAATTCTGTGAGTAAAGAAGTCAAAGATAGACAGCAAAGAGGGAGGGTGGAGAAAAGGAACAACAATGACATCATCATTAACACTGGTACTTGAAAAATGACAGTGTAGGATAATGGTCAGTTATTTTGCTTTGCCCAAGCAGCATAGGATTTCTTTACAGTAGCGTGAGTTGACGGATACTGTGATGGCTGATCCCTGCACATGATGCAAAGACTTAATACACAATATATGAAGCAGGGGGCCCAGATATTTTTAATTGTAGACCATGTACAGAAAGAAATAGGGCGTAAACAATAGTAAATGTATCACCGGAAAACCTTGTGTGCCTTACCAAATATATTTACTGTAAAACAATTATTAGGATGTTTTTAGTAAGTATAAATGGAATAACTACATCAGACGTAATCCAAATATGCACACTTGGAACTCTCTTGAACATGTTTTTGTAAAAGTACCGTTGGGTCCCCATTTCTCCCTGGTCTTCTTTAGCTGCTCACAGCTCAGACCTGTAGACTCATTGACGTTGAAAAAGCCCAGGACCTCCTCCACCGTCTTAGTATGAGCATTATCCATCACTATCGAGGAAGGAGACAAGGCAAGATCAGTACAAAACAGCGTATTTGATTACCTTAACTTCAATCTTAACGATCTTGAAAAACTTACAGAGGCACTAAGAAAAACAGTAAGAAAAGCAGTTTGTGCCTTTAATCATCCAGGTGAATTATGGGTTTAATAAGGCTGAACATGTAAACTGCAAATATATTTTGTTTTATTCAACATTATTTTGATTTTACCATTTAAAGGATTCAAATCAGTTCCATCTTTTCGATCCCATTTTGCAACATTCTTTTGAAGAACAGCGTTTATTTGTTGCTGGGGTTTATATCATCCCAACCTGGCAATTTTATATAGTTTGAACTTAACTTTTATTCTACTGTATTTTATTATTTTCTGATTCCCCTTTTGTTTGCATTCTATTGTGTTATTGTAATGCTATTTACTTGAGTTGTCTGGAAAGCACAAAGTGCTATATAAATTTAAGTTTATTAACATAATTATTTAGATAAAATTGTTCTCCATGAATATATGCATTTTATTGAAAATCCAGTAATTTCCTCAGAATAATGTTTTAATTAGCCCCATTTTTCATTTCACATATAGAGCAAATCTCCTGTAACTAATGTGGATTTCAATAATAGGAAACTATTTTAGTGTGTTTGTAAAAAAGCCACAGTGCCACAACATCAGTTGTGACATGTACAGCATGTCCAAGCAACAACACAAACTGGAGGCCGCAGAGACGAACAGGCCCGAGAGACATGACTTGTTGTCCATAGGGTCTGACAAAATGATCTCATCTCCCTGGGGGGCATCATAGACATCATATTCACATCTGATGTACGTCTTTCATACTTGGTCTCTGACTATTGGTCTACCCTCTTGCCCTGTGACACATCAGAAGTAACAGTTGGACCAGGACCAACCAGGTAGGAAACCTCTGGCCAGTTGTTCTCCAGACCTACATGCACCACGAACCATCCCAAAGCCTGACATCTTTTAACGTTACCCGTACGTGACTCATGACAAATTCATCATTAGGATCCATTTGTCAAGATTCAGCAGGGGCCTAAATGCGGGTGAACGACATGCACCATGTCGTTATTAACGGTAGTTATTAACTAACGGGTTCCAGACGTCATGCTAATAAACAGCTATCAACGACACACGCAGTACGATGCCACTTCCGGTCAGCTGCTTAATGTTAGACATTAAAGAGTAAAGGTTAAACTTAACTTAACGTTAATGGACGACATAACGGCAAATGTGCAACTACACTGCCGATGTGAAATGGCTGGATGATGGACTGACATGTAGCTAACAGAACTAGCTAGCAGCTAGCGCTGCGTTGTACCGTTAATCTTCCGGAGACGGACAGGTTGCTTACCGGAGTGTGCCGTCCTTTCACTGTCACCGCACGTTTTATAAGACACGGTATATCACGGCACCATGCGTGTTGGATTCCCCGCAGCAACGAGAAAAGCAGCAACAAATACCTTTTAAGAAGCTTTTACAACAGGCTATCTAGCTTGGTTATGCCGTGACAGACGCTCATATTTCTATTTAAATAATGATGTTATCTAATTTCCGAGTGGTAAAATATTGTCTGTTAAAAAACATTAAGGCTTATTTAAGGCAAACTACTCTCAAAATATGGTTCCAGACTATTTTACACAGACAGCGTCGTATTACTACTCATCCTGGCTGCAGGAGTGTCTGTGGGTCACTAATACTCCGTCAGGCAACAGCAGCAAATAAAAGTCAAGCCACCCAGTCACAAAACTCAACTTCCGGGCTTAACTTTCAAAGTAAACATTTCTGCTTGAGAATTAATACATGAATTGATGTAATGTATAATTGCGTTTCAAAACAATGGCATTTTAGGCGTATGCTTGACCAAAGGATAACTGTCAGTTAATTTGTTCCGCACCAAATGATTTTATTACTTTTATTTAAAATAGAAAAAGTTTACTTCTCATACTGTCGAGGGTAACTCCATCTAGCTTGACGTTGATGCCCCTTTACGACCGTGATCACGGCATTTAGGAGCGCAGAAAAAGCGACATAGATTAGCATAAACCAATAAGAGGCCCGGGAATCAGAGTGACGCATCAACACATCAACTTGCAGAATCCTCTCAAGTCCCGCCTACAACAGACGCACCCGCCTCTGAGCCCAGTCACAAAGCTCTCGACCAATCAGTGGGCGGTGCGTCTTTGGCAACACTGTATGAAGGTAGATTAGTGTCTTTATAGACCTTTTTCACAAAAACCGGAAATGCGTGAACAAAAAGAAATGTTTCGAGAGCAAATTTATTGCATTGCAAACAAAAATAGTTTGTAAATAAAATATATATACCGAGAATAAATTAGTTTTTAGTTTTGCATATGAAACTATTGTGGTTGCCTGTAAAACAAAAACTTTACTAAACAAAAAACTTTTGATCTCGAAAAAAAACCTTTGGTCTTAAAAAAAAAGTTTTGCGATCTGAGTTTGTTCATCGTAGGGGGGGGCTTACAGGATTTTCTATTGGTGAATCGACTTTGCGCTTGGTGTCTGCTTCTGTGGTGGGGTTGAACGCAGCCTTTCGGCTTTGGAAGAAAGTTTGTGTCGGGTTTTGAAAGAAAAAATTCAACTGCAAAAAATTCAACCACAGCATCCGGGACCCTCAAGGAAGAGCTGGCCCCGTTAGTATTGGACATGGCTACAATCCGGTCACCATGCTGCCAACAAGCCGAAGTTGTATGAGGTGCTCGCTCCTTTTGCTTGACGAACGCTCCTGATCTTGAATCTAGAATCGATTGCTCTTCCTTGACGTCCCGGAAGTTGTGGTTGAATTCTTTGCAGTTGAATTTTTTGCGGTAGAATATTTTAACGTTGAATTATTTGCGGTTGAATTTTTTCATTATTTTAACGTTGAAAAACATTCAGATACATAATTTCAATGCGTAAATATTCAGTGCTAGAAATTCAATCACCTTTTTCTTTCAAAACCCGATGACACAGATTTACTTCCATGTTCGGCTGGCTCCTCCCCAACCAATTAGTGGCAGGCCTTAAAAAGCACCTGCCATCATCCTCAGTCTCCTTGGGTCCAATGCTGTACAGGTATGTTTGGACACATGTTGTGTTAAATTGTATGTGCGTTAAATACCTCTATACTAACACAAAGTCTATCCTCTTTTGGTCCAATGCCATTGTAACTTGTGTGGGTTCAGTGGAGGGGTTCCCGGAAGGATGAGGACCACGGCAAAGTTGCTTCTGAATGTTTTTATTAATTGTTCTTGTTTTTTTTCTGGGTCGCTCGCCTGGCGTCTTCTCTGTCCCTCTCCGGATCACCGCTACTGTTTAAGTAGACAGGGAGACAAACAATTCATCACATTGAATGCAGCTGAGGCAAATTACACCTCCACCTGGCGCAGTTCCCTGAGCCTCTTTCTCCTCTGCAGCTGAGCCAAAACCACGGCCGCCACCACAGCTATACAGTCCTGTGCCATACAGAGGGAGCCTGCTGCTGATTTGAAATCTTATATTTTGTAGTTCTATGTTTTCTTTCTGTTTTCCTTTCCGTGTTTGCTGTGATGGGTCTACCGTTTTTTATAAATCTTAACTCCATCTTTTTTTGTGCTTACCTTGGTTTTATTGTCTGTCAAAAGCTTTTTCTTAGATTTTTTAGGTAGCGATGTTTATAGAAACGTATTGAAACTTATTTGCATGTCTTTGGCTATTTAGATCTGTATTTCTTAGGGTGTAAATCCCCAGGTGGCATTGTTGGTTGCTTCCCCTAAAGCCCCGTCACACTTCCATTAAACACTTTACTTTTTTCATCCCAGTGTTGCATTCTGTCAAAATAAAAGCCTCAATGATTATCTGTACCTTTAATAATGAAGCTGTTTGGTTGAAATGTGTATTGCTCTTTCAAATAGTACTACAACCACTTCTATTACTAGCACTTCTAGTATTTATCTGTACCTTTAATAATGAAGCTGTTTGGTTGAAATGTGTATTGCTCTTTCAAATAGTACTACAACCACTTCTATTACTAGCACTTCTAGTATTTCAACTGGTATTTATACTAAAATGACTCTTCAACTAATACCAGTAGTATTAAAAATACTTTTCCTACAAGTAATAGTGACAGTGCAACTTTAGTACTTTTATGGTATTAAGAGCAGTACTACTAGTATTTCTACTGCTATTAATACTTCAACTACTCTAACTACCCCCCCTTCCTCACTCTTAGTTTTAATGAAATACTTATTACTCCTTCAAATACTAGTACAACTATTACTAGTAGTACTTCTAACTGATTCTTACTTCTTAAAACATTTTTTATAGTCCTCTTTCAGTTTCTGCCATTTCTGTATTTTCAGCAGTTTTTTGAATTTCGTATTGAGCTTCTGCTATGTACGTTTTCTGCCACGTGTGTACTATCAGCAATTCTTTAAATTCCATTTAACTTATTCTCATCCACGTATTCTCGGCAAATCTATTGAAATTCATTTTAGCTTCTCCCATTTCTGTATTTTCAACAATACAACGAATTCATTTCAGCTTTGAGCATTCCAACGCATTTTTAGCAAGAAATGCATTGACTCATTCCAAGTGATCTTCAAATCTTTATTCAACTTCTATTTCTTCCGTGGCATGTTTCAACTCCTTCACACTTTCAGCTATTAAAACTGTTTATATTTAATAATATTAACAGTTCATGTCCAATCCTGGTTTCAAAACTCCGCCAATCACTCCTAACAGCTTGTCGAAGGATTTCAGCATTATTAAATGAATTCAAAACTAGAAGAAGAGGCGTATTGTGAGCGGCTGTACGCTCTCGTTTAACTTCCGCTTAGTTCATGTCCAATACAGTCTGTTAATGTACAAATGTCAGCTGTCTATTACGGAATCTTACAGACACAAACCACACTGATGACATGAAGAAGAGTTAAAGCCCCGTTATTATTGGACATGGATACAATCCAAAGCCGAAGGTGTTTTGGGTGCTCGCTCCTTTAGCTTAACGCACGCTCCTGATCTTGAATCTAGAATCGATTGCTCTTCCTTAGTGTCCCGGATGTTGGTGTGCCAAGGTTGAATTTTTTGGGGTTGAATATTGTAGCCTCCATTTCGAATATTTCAACATCTTTTTTTAGGTTGAATTTTTTTGCGGTGTTTTAATGTTGAAAAAAATTCAGGTACATACTTTCAATGCATAAATATTCAGTGCTAGAAATTCAATCAACTTTTTATTTCAACCCCCGATGGCACAGATTTACTTCCATAAGCTCCTGTCTGGCTTTCCAGCTATGACTTGATGGTTTTCAAATCCTTAAACTTTTTCAGCTTCGCCAATCTTTCAGATAGAAACACCATTTCAACTTTAAAATGTTGACAAAAGTCTAAACTATTTTATGAAAAAAACAGCTTGTTGACATGTTATTTTTTTAATTATCACTAATTATGTTCCATTTGTTTTTCAGTCTTCTCCTGAGTTTTACATGAGTTTCTATGTAGGGAGCTAGAGGGCAGCTTTGGAATGTTCTGTAAATTTAGAGCGAAGGAAGCATCAGATTTCGGTAAAAAATATGGCACTTTTGCCCCTTAATATTCACAATTCAGGCTTAATTTTTAGTTCAAAACTAGGGGGCAAGTGTGGATTCTGTGTAAATCGCTGTCTCTCTGCCCCTCTGAGCTAGTTAGTGACTGCAGGGGCTCCGTTGTCACGGTTACTCAGACGCCCGCTGCTCTGTTTGTGACTCACAGCTGATCCGTATTAGATGATTAGTGCAGTCTGACAGGAACTGAAGGTATTCAGGTCTTACAGAGGACATTTCAGAACCTCCTTTAATTGCCTCCACTCCCCCCAGCTGCTCCGTTGCCGTGGATACTTACACAAACACACAGCTAAAGCATAACAGCTGATTAGTAGAGTCACGTGACTCAGCTATGCTTTCTGTCAACAGACATCTCTCCTTTCCTTACCCTCTTCCTCCCTCCCTTTCTAGTTTTCCCTTTCTCCCCCCTATCCCATCATTTCAAAACAAACTCCCCATGGAGGGAATTCTTACTGTAATGTTTGAGGCCTATCAATTAACAACTTCTTAATAACTTCTTTGAATAACAAATACTCTGTCTCATCGTATTTTTAGTTTTATTTTTGGGATCTCCGTCCAAAACCACACAAGCGCGTACCTATAAAATGTACACCCTCAACCCATTAAACAGTCACAAGAATAACCCCAACAAAGCACAACACACAGTCCAAGATTCAGTTGAAAATGTTCATATATTTACACAAAAAGGTAAGCCAAGCATAACAAAGAAAATGTATTGTCCACCTTCCAAAAAAAGAGAAATCTAAAAAGAATAGAGCAATCCACACAAAAAAATATCCAACAAAATAAAAGGATCCGCCTCAGGTTTCTCTTTTTTTGTAGTTATTCCCTTTCCAGGAACAGTAAAAAAAGAATGTTATGGACTTACAAGGTGATGTTAGTCAGTCAGTCAACCAGTCGGGGCCAGTAGTCGGTGAGGCCCTGATTAGATATATTGTTATTTCCAGATAACGTGTTTGAACGGTATTGTTCTTCACAGTCCATCAAATAGATACATAACCTCATCTGTTCTCATACAACCATGTTCTCACATCCGAGCAGATTTTTGCAAAAAAACGTAATACTACAGTTTCCTTTACAACATTGGTAATGCAGAGAATATTCGTAAAGCTACTGTATGCTGAGCCGTGGGAAAAGTGAGCCTCGCTCTTCAAGATTTTTGTTGTGTTCCCTGGACACAAACCAGTGAGAGCCATTAAAGAGGAGTTCCAGTACAATTTTCAAAAAAACTAAGCCCTTTAAACTTAAAATAAAGCTTCATGTGGAATATATTTCGATAACCACATCCCCTGCTATATTCCATCACAGAATAACTGATGATTGCTGAACTCTCCGATCTGTGCATTTCTGCTATGATTGATTCAGTTATAAAAAGACTGAGTTAAATGTATGTCAGTGTGTAGATATCAGAAGCCATCAAATAATCTGAATGTGTAGCACATTGTGGTTTGTGTCGAGAATCTGTTAACCCCTCACTCCATCACAAGATAAAAGAAGAGTCATTTTTGTAAAAATTACATTTTAATATAAAATGTGAAGAAAAACTTGTAGAGCAAAGCAGTGAATTTTCTTCCATTGCTAAGCCCTTCTCGGTTGCCTTTCTTCAGGTTTCCCTTTTTGAATACCTTACCCTGTTAAAAGTTTTTTGCAGACTTCTTTTGTGGCTCAAGGATTAAAGTAAATCCCTCTACGAAACACACGGTCGTTTGGGGTGTTATATGATAAACTTGACTTTTGTTGGAATCTGCATTATTCTCCCGCTTCTTCACAAAGGATATAAACTCCACAGGCTGAAAGAGAAAGAACACAATCGTTACCATCAAATGAAGGCCCGCTTTGTTAATATGAATCTGTTCTAGGTAGGGCAAATCAATCAATTTCAGCAAACATCCCAGGTTACTTTAATGCTAAACAATTAAAAGGTATCAAAAACACATTACTACTTTGGAGTTAATTATTTCATATTTACTCCAACATGAAAAATGCTTTAAATAACGACTGAGCTAGACGGGTGAAATAAGTGTTGAACAGATCACCATTTTTCTCAGTAAATATATTTCCAAAGGAGCTATTGAGATGAAATTTTCACCAGATGTTGGTAACAACCCAAGTAATACATACATACAAAGAAACCAAAATTAGTTCAGAAATAAAGTTATGTGTTATAATGTGAAATGGCACAGGGAAAAAGTATTGAACACATGAATAAAGGGAGGTGCAAAAAGGTATGGAAAGCCAAGACAACAGCAGAAAACTATCCGTAATTAAAGTGCAATCCAGACCCTTATCAGTGCAAATTAATATCAGCTGGTTCAGTCCCAACTGATGGCCTACAAAAAGGTCTCATTGCCAAGGTGTCACACAAGACACATCCCATGATGGGTAAAAGCAAAGAGCTGACGCAAGACCTTCACAACCTAATTGTTGCAAAACACAATGATGGCATTGGTTATAGGCGCATTTCTAAGCTTCTGAATGTTCCGGTGAGCACTGTTGGGGCCATATTATGGAAGTGGAATCATTTTACCATAAATTTGTTTTGACCAGGTGCTCCTCAAAAGATTTCTGACAGAAGAGTGAAAAGAATAATAATAATCAGAAGTGTTGTCCAAGACCCAAGGACCACCTGTGGAGAGCTTCAAAAAGACCTGCAATTAGCAGGTACTGTTGTCTCAAAGAAAACATTAAGTAATGCACTCCACCGCAATGGACTGTATGAAAATCTATGGAAAGACTGAAGATCAAGATTCCTAGAAGAGGCCCACGGAACCTTCAAGATTTGAAGACTGTGAAAGAATGGGCCAAAATCACACCAGAGCAATGCATGCTACTAGTTTCTCCAGACAGGAGGCATCTTGAAGCTGTCATTACCAACAGAGGCTTTTGTACAAAGTATTGAATAAATATCAGTAAGCGTGTTCAATACTTTTTTCCTGTGTCCTTTCACATTATTACACTTAACTTTATTTTTAAACTTCTTTATTTAGGTTTCTGTATGTATGTATTACTTGGGTTGTCAACAACATCTGGTGAAAATTTCACATCAAAAGCTCCTTTGGAAATATATTTACTGAGAAAAATTGTGACTTGTTCAATACTTATTTCACCCGCTGTATGTCAGTGGTTCTGTCTGCTTGAATGCCGATAAAATCTGTGCTCTTTTCTTCCTCCAGAATGTCAAACCCAGAGTCGATACCAGCCTTGACGAGAACGCTCAAACCAATGTTGCTCAAAGCTGAGTCTATTTAAGGATGCTGATCGGCTAAATTCAATGTCACACATTTGTTCATTCAATTAACAATTGGCTAAAGTGCTTCTAAGACCCGCCTTCTGTGGGCAATCTTGAGGTTTCCCCTGAAGGTGAGACGTGCAGGAGCAGCATATATTTTCCATAGATATCATGCTTTGACATAATATTTTAACTGAACAGTTACAGTAGTTAAGAGAGAGATATATATGTGATTTAGAAAACATTACTTCCACATCAACTTCCACAAAAAATGTACAAAAATGTGGGAACCAGGAGCTTCCCCTGAACATGGTTCATCCACACTGGATCAGACAGAAAAACAAAGGTCAATTAAGTTATTCCTCAACAGGCTCAGGGTAAGGTCACTATTTATTAACATTTTGTATACTTTCTATTCAAACCACCTGCAACTCCCTTCCACGTAGTGTTTGAGTATGGCCCTGAATGTGCCATTATAGTGTATATAACACACACTACCCATATTGCTTGGGTTGGTGGATGACACAGTGAGCGTTGTACAGTGTTTTTTAATACTAAGAGAAAGTCTTTGGACACGACCAATGTGTAAGTGAGAGTTGATTACCTAAGGTTGTACCCAGTTTGCAGCAGAAGGTATCTGATCTCCTCCGGGGGGCTCAGACCATGAAGCTTGGCTCTCTCCCATCTCTGTAGCCTGCTGATTCCTGCAGCGAGACGTATGGTACGATGAACCCTTTTATCTTCTCCAGTGCACACATGGTTAGGTGTGGTACCGACCTGTGCATGGCCCAAATCTCCAGTCCAGATCAAACTGCTGCAGTCTCTGTAGCTCCTCCTCTTGGACCGTCGCAGTTTCAGGTTCTGCTCCAACAAAACAATCCACAGAAGATTCAATGCTAATGGTCTGACATAACATTCAGATTATTCAATGGAAATTTGGATTTGAAATGAAACACCCAATTATATTTCTAATACACAAAGGCATTTGTTTCAATAAAAAACAGCTTGAATGACCAATCATTTTCATTGAATACCAAAAGAAGTTCACACTGCTTTATCAAAAATTTTGCTAATTTACATAGTGAATTTCTGTCACATGATGCCACTTAGAAATGACATGTTTATACACTGTGTAGTATCTTGGATACCAAAAATTGTTAAGGAAACCACCATGTTTTGATGATGTCACAAAGGTGCACAGTTGTGCGCAGAGTAAATAAAGATGGACGCATACAGCGCCGACTACTAAAAACTTGTGTTACGTCTCGTACTTTGACAATTAAATGTCAGTAGGCACACATACAAATACTACACACAAACATTGACCAATGATAATATTCTGGGGATTGAGATGTGTATTGCAATAACTTCTATGAATGTGTGTTTTTCTCGGGGGGGGGGGGGCACGAGCCACCACACAGAGCATCCACAGACGCGGCGCTGCTCTTCACCTTCCTGCGCTGGTGGAGCACTGGGCTTCTTCTCTCGTTTCGCCCTATTCCCTGCTTTCTTCACCACCTTGAATGAATCCGTTATCAGTCCTCGCTTGGTTGTCATGGTGACTGATCTAGAACAAACAGAGGCAAGCATTTGGCTGTTTATAGTCTGGTGAATTCTTTGGCGTGAGAAGAGCAATGGGAGTGTGTTGGGAGGAAAGTATTTCGCTCTACCGGTAGTTTTTGATGAGAGACTTCTGTGATTTAAAAAATATATATTTTAGGGGTAAAATAGTCGTTAGAAATCTAAAATAAAAAATTATATTCTGCTTATATTCGGCAGAGCAAGCAGCAGCATGCAAAGTAAGTAACTAAAGCCTAGTTTATGTTTTTGCGTATTCAGAGAAACGCAAGGACACGCAGACGCAAGAGTCCCTTGCGTACGACGACCTAGAGAGTGACATCTTTGTGTGTGGAAGTCGTTGGTTTTGTTTATATATTCAGAGACTTTTCCCCCACTGCTGCTTTTCATTGCATTTTTTTCGCGGACATATTTGTCCCGTATTTTCCTCCACAACGTTGTACACCGGCGACGTTTGTGGAGATCTGCGTCCACTACAAGGACACCATCATCGCGTCCTTATAGTCCGCCAATGACGGGTTGTATCAATGCTCATATTTACGGATTTCCTCTGACAAAAACTCTTCAAACTGATTAATTCTCTCGTAAAAAATCTTCGTTTTAATAATGGCAGTATTGTGCTATGAAACCGGAAATGTGAGACTCCAGAAAGGATGTAGTTAGCAGTAAATATGACCACTGTTACAACCCGTCATTGGCGGACGATAAGGACGCGCGGATGGCGTCTAATTCATGGACGCAGATCTCTACAAGCATTGGTTTGTTGGCTAACTTGCGGATTTCCTTCCGTCAACTTGACTCACCTCGTTATTCACGCGATAAAATAAGCAGACGGTTTAGCCTGCTCGCTGTGTTTTCTCTTCATTCGGTCTGCAGCCACAACAATGACCTGGGGTGTGTCTCAATTCAGTGGAACTGCATCCGTGTAGGACGCATTCGTCGACCGCATACGTCACTTTGGCTGCAACTCGGCCGTCCCATTTCTTCGGCTCATCCGGACGCGGACAAGTGACGTAGCCCATAGACAGGGGCGGCTCTAGCCCATTGGCCGCCCTAGGCGACACTAAGATTTGCGCCCCCCCACCTACGGCCACGAACCACATTCGTTCCATGTTATCATTCTGACATACATTATAGGTACACTATGTTGTATGTATTAAACCGTACATGTATATTTGATAAATGTACTACAAGCATTATAATGGTCTCAGAACATTTTAATTTTTAGTAACTTTGGAAAGTTGTCAGTCTTTGTTTTGGTTCTAAACGAGAAACAAGAAAACATCTGCCCACTTCCATTTTAGCGATTTTGGGGAAAAACGTGAAACCAGTCTTTTTGTTTTCTGTTTTATTACAGTAAAAGGGACTATCAAAAGGTACATGGACCAAATAGTTGGCATGTGTCATGATGATGATGATGATGATGATTGGCGGGTCAGCCTATAGGAACGGTATAGGAACGTCTACGAATAGACGTTGAAAAAACTTTCAAATTTCAACCTCTTTTCAATGTCGGGCCATAGACGTCATTTAAACGTCGCTTCAACGGATAAATTGCTCACTGGAAACTTACAAGTTACATACTTTTTTTCACTGCTGTCGTGTCCACAGCCCTTAACAAGCCCTTAACACATTTGATTAATTTGTATTTATTAATATCAATTTAACACTATACATATAACACTTTTCCTATACAAAAACAGAATACAAAAATAAAATATATTTTGGGAAAATAAACTATGAAATTATAAGTGCAGCAACAACATGGACAAGTTCATTTAGAATTCTGTATTTGTAGCCCATTTCTGAGTCACTTGAATCGGGATAGAATACCTGAAATCAGCTCCTTCTCCCTCATCGTCACTCGATGATTCTTGTGTTAAGGGAGTCACCTCAACTGCAGATTCCTCTGGTCAACATTATTCAATTCAAATTATTTTATTT
Organism: Pungitius pungitius; assembly: GCF_949316345.1. Taxonomy (NCBI): domain Eukaryota; kingdom Metazoa; phylum Chordata; class Actinopteri; order Perciformes; family Gasterosteidae; genus Pungitius; species Pungitius pungitius. Next base: position 7,209,603 of record NC_084908.1, read on the forward strand.
TGTCCTACCCAAAATAATAAATACACCTCAGGGAGCTTTACAGTCAGTAAACACGTAACATCCTGTCCCAAAACCATCCCATCGGCACAGGTAAAACTCCCTTTAACTTGGAGAAACTTGAGAACAGCAGAGGGGTAGGTGTGTACAGAATGAACTGTACAGTACGTTCAATATCTACGACAAAAATTATTCAAATATTGAGAGTAGTACGCCCGGTGTAAGGCAGGAGAACTGCAGGTCACTGCAGGCACTGAGGTCAATGACGGTATTTGCGCCCGCCTTCCTCCCGTCATGCACGTCCGTCGGTCCTTTCAAGGGTGGCACCGTCACCACCTAAAGAGGGCACTCGCAATTCCACAGAAAATAGGGAAAAAATATAAATCATTCAAAATACAAAAAACTTAAATGCGGCTCCTACAGTGACTAATAATAATAACAGCAGCTGGTATGTTAAACCCCTCATATATTGTTTACTTATTACATTATAAACAAGATCAGTGATTCTTAACCATAGGGCAGCGGCCCCCGATTGGGCCCCCAAAGGTTCCCAGTGAGCACAAGACGTCATTGTGTGGAAGTCGTTGGTTTGAACGGCGACTTTTTTTGTCCCGTGCATCGCCACTGCTGCTTTTCATTGCATTTTTTTCGCGGACTTATTCGTCCCGTATTTTCCTCCACCACTTTGTACACCCCTTGACCGGCAAACCGACTTTTGCGGAGATCTGTGTCCACTATAAGGACACCATCATCGCATCCTCATAGCTTGCCAATGACGGGTTGTATCAGTGCTCATATTTACAGTTTTTTCCGACAAAAACTCTTCAAACTGATTTATTCTCTCCTGAAAATTCTTCATTTTAATAATGGCGGAATTATGCTAGGTGTTCCCCCTCTGTACCATTCTGTGCTAGGAGCACTGTGTCAGATAGTGATTAAGCTTCACGCTTCCTGTACTCCTTCATCCCTCAGTTCCCTTGTGTGCCTTATATGGTCACAGTGTTATTTCCTGCATTGTCACAACATCTACTCTATAGGAAAAAATGTAAAAATCACACAAACAGGAGCATACATCTCACACACAAAATGTTAATTCAGTTACTGTAACACCATTAGCATCCTTTGAGCTGCCATTGAATAACCATGTTCAGTTCATTTGTGTAACGTTACTTGACATGTGATATTTCATGTTAAGAAGAGCTCACTTCGGTCTGTCCACAATAAAAAGTTTAAAGTATCTACACAAACGTCGGAATCCTTGAACAAAGTTTGAAAGTGACCAATATCATTTCCTCACGGCTGACCTTGGTCAGAAGTGCTACTGTCCTGTTACTGTCAGCTTGTCGGTTAATAACCGACATATAACTTAAGTTCATATAACTTAAGCACGTTTTTAACTACAAAGTACGGTTATGTATTATATTCTACATATTTCATCGGCTGAAATGCAGGTTATTTAAAGTGATTACATTTCATACTGCATTTCTTATCACCCGCTACTGGCACACTGGTCTCAATCGTCAATTGACTGCGAATTGAATTTCGTCTCCACTGCATGATGGGATATGGTGGGCCACAAAGGATAGATCCGATGTGTCCTCCAAATCGGCTCCTAGAGGGCTGCTTCCCTCTACCGCGTTCAGAGGAGCTGACGCATTGGGACAGGCAAGTCGCAGCAGAGACGCAGCCTAAGTCACGAATTAGTCCTTAAGGATGCAGCCTAGCAACTTTGAGTCTAGTGTCTTATAATACATTTATTTCAACCATAAGGAAACAAACTCAGAAGAACAAGAAACATTTAATACAAGAAACCTTTAATATCAGGTGTTAATATAAATTTAGGCTTTTCTACAGTACATTAACATTTTTAATAGCAAGTGTTAGTGGTACATTTATGCATTTCTACAATCCTTTTCTTTACACTTCGCATATAATGGCTCTTATTTATAGCTGTAAGTTGTAAATCTGCTTATTTGATTTAAATATTTTAAATGGATGTGGGGCAGACACCGTCTATGTTTTATTACACAGTGTCAGGAGAAGAGTGGAGTGGAGTTTCATTTGAATAACTTATTAACTAATTCTCGAAAAAAAAGTCAAGCAATGATATGTATTGCTAGTTTATTTGTTTATTTATTTATTTTGCATTGCCAGTACGCCACTTGCAGCTCTGATGATGGTTTGGGATTGTTTGTTTGTTCCAAGCTTTAAGGTGAACAGAGAAGACTGATTCTTGATCCCTCAATAGTCACAGAATGATATACAGCAAGTTCAACTGTATATTTAACACGAGTCTTGAAAGAGATAAAAAATGATCCTTCAAATGAAAAACACTTTCACATTTAATTTCACCGCATTTCCATGCCTTCACTTTTCCAGACTTGTTGTTTTTGTAGTGTAACTTTGGTCAATGTAATCTTTGAAACTATGTTCTAAATGTACAATTTTCGTATATAAATATAGAATCGTAGACAATGCACTGAACAAAAAAAACCATGGGCAAGGGTTTTCATTTGGACCCCCTCCAATGTCACGCCCTTTATAAATGATGGGAAAAGTCTGCTTCATAGCACAATAAATCCACATTGTAACTTAGCCTTCATAATTCAATTTTGTTAATTGTATTTCTTTCATCTGTTCTAATTCAAAACTTGCATTTGCCTTAGTCTAAAAACTGCTCTGATATTTTGAATATATTGAACATTTAAAATTTGTGTTGAAATAGAGTTGATTAAATTATCCATGGTTGTATTTGAAATAATAACACATGGCACAAGTTGATATTTGTTGAGATTTAGACTGCCATCTTCAGACAGTGTAGTTTGTGTTCTTGGAATGGTGATTATTATTTATACTAACGCTACACGTCTTTACGTGCATACGCAAGCCCGGAAATCGACTACTCGTTTTCAAAGTATTTTATTGTGGTAACCGGAAAACCTCCGCGGTTGGACTCTGTTTATGATGGTAGGCGTCCCAAAGAGCGGCTCATGAAGCAGCGACCCAGACGGGATTATCAACAGCACAAACCGCGTAACTAACTAGACTAGAATTATTCTGTTTTCGCTTCTTCTCGGACCGCACCGAGGTTTCCATCCGACCGACGTGAGTACACAGGCCGGGGACGGTGCCTCCGCAGCCGGTTTGTCATTGACAGCTCCCGTTATTAACGGTAACCACGGTGCTTCACTGACCTGGAGAAAAATGGTATTTCGAAACGCGAACCGTATATTGTGCTTTTTATTTAGCCTTCGCTAAATTATGCACTAAATGAAAAAAAATGTTGTTAAAAAAGGTGGTTGAATTAGGCCTGTGAAGAGCATGCAGCTCGACGTTATCGGTGGAGGTGGTGGCTCATCGCGCTGCTAGCTGGCTTCTTTCTATCCGGCTGTTAGCCACACACACACACCCCGTTCACACATCCAGAGCGTCGGTTAAATGCGACTGCGTATTAATGCGTCATAATGGACCCCTCTTTCATTCCCGTTATAAGTAACGTCCCGTTGTAGTAGCAGTTAACCCCGGGGCTGTGAAATATATATATATATATATATATATATTAAATGTGTGGATCCTATATTAATCCTTAATACTTCCACAGGGACCTTTACATGGCCGCCCTACTTCACCCTCTCATCTCTGCTTCGGAACTAACGCGATGACGGAGGGGACCAGCCTCCTCACGTACCGGCACTGGGAGGCGACGTTCATGGGCCGCAGGAATTACTAAAATTGGAGATGTGAAGTATCTTTCATTAGTGATACTTTTCCATCTTTTCCTGGATGGTAGACCAACCTTCACCGCAATGACCAAAATGAGATGAGGCTGAGCCAATAAAAATCTCTATAAATGTCATAAGGTCTACCGTATGCACCAAGACATGTGGAAACGCTGTATTATCAGATCATCCATATAACCATATTACTCTGACATCATGATGCTGGCCTCCTCCATCACCTCCTGTCTCAGGACTAGAGCGGTCTGACAGACGTTCTGGTCCCCCCGTGGGAAAGAACAGAGCTGGAGCGCGGTGGTCAGCCATCATCATGGAGTACCACGCCGAGTGCTGCTTCTGCGACCCCGAGGAGGGTCACGGCGGCCCGGACGAGCTGCCCCTCCACAGCATCCACGCACCCAACCGTATTCGCCCGTCCTCCTACCGAGCCCTGAGGAGCGCCGTGTCCAGCCTGGCCCGCATCGACGACTTCTTCTGTGAGAAGATCGGTTCAGGCTTTTTCTCTGAGGTCTTCAAGGTATGTGACCTGTCTAGTGATTCAACAACAGCTGATCAGTGGGTGAGATGAACTGATTCTATATGAAATGTCAAATGATCAATGTTGGGTTTCAAATGTGCCGATGTCCAAAAACCACTCCAGCAAGGATTAGGGATGAGTATCTTTTGGTTTATTAACCGATACCGGTGCTAAACCACCTTGTTTTTGGCAAGGAAAATTTTGTTCTTCAAATTGAACTACAGATTAACTGTTTAAACAATACTGTAAACATAAATAAATAAAAAAAACACTTGGTGTCTGCGTGGGTTCTCCCCAGTACACAAGCTTCCTCCCATATTCCGGGTTAATTGCAGCCCTTGGGACGATATTTTGTGGCCCCCACCTTGATATGAAAGTTTATTGTTAGTGCGGCCCGCGAGTTTTATATTGTAGCAACACCGCTGTTAGCTGCTGTATGGGACACTGTTATGATGTTCTGGTTTCCGTCTGTGTGCCTGTCCAGTGAATGCGGCATGCATGTGAGTGTCATGGGGGGCGGTGTGTGTGTGTGTGTGTGTGTGTGTGTGTGTGTTTGTTTGTGTGCGCGTGAGAGTGATTGAGTGAGTGAGAGAGAGCCGGCAGAGAAAAGAATGGCTTTGGATGTGCGGAGAGCAGGAGGGTGGAATTCATAGTTTTCCACCCTCATTCGCGCAGGTCATGATGGATCCAGTGCTTCATTTGTAAATCACAAGGTGTACATGTGACAGTGCAGGTACGACGAGCACAGGTCCCGGAACACACATAAAACAACGCTTAAAACGGCACACACGTGCACTTACATTACAGAGGGACTTATTTAGGCTACACTGCAGTGACGGCATCAGTCTTTGTTTCAGTGATAAATAAAGTGGCATCTTGAGCAAAGGCGACTTCTGTTTCCAGCAGAGAAAACGAACGCTGTGAGGTTTTGGAGCTTCTTTACGCAGAGAGATTATTCTAAACCGCAGCAGTTTATAACACGTCATTGAGTAACAACACGCCTGCACAAAGTAAGCACAAACATGTAAAGAAAAGTGTGATGCTGAGACTGAAGGCAGAGAAAGAAGTGGCAGCATAGTGACCCTCATATGGTCCTCTCCTCTCCCTCTTTGGGCTCCACTGTGCACCGGAGCGCGTCAGAGCGCAGATCCACAGCCCGGCTCAGATCCTTGTGCTTTGAACAGAGAAGCAGCCGCTACAGCTGTGTCTGCCTGTGACTGGGGTGTGGGGACCAAATCTGATGGGAACGCATTACCCCCCACCCCCCCCCCCCTCATAATCTACAGAACCTTCATGTTCTTCAATATTTTATTCATGTTCAGAAGAACCCATTGAAGTTAAATAGTTAGTAATGACATTTGAGAAGTTTGGATTTTTTTGTAGAATACCTGATGCGGCCCAGCCTCACCCAGACGCGCCATTAGCCGACTATAAGGAAACGCGGATGGCCTCCAATTCATGGAGGGAGATCTCCCCAAACGTTGCTTTACCGGTTGAGGGGTGAACAAAGTTGTGGAGGAAAAAACGGGACAAAAATAAGTCTCTGATTAATAAATAAACAAACCAATGACTTCCACACTAAAGATGTCACTCTCTAGGTTGTCTCAGAAGATGCAGACGCAGAAGCAAGTGTAATGTCATCAAAGAAATAAATTCTCACAGATTTAATACAAACAAAATATAATCCACACCAAATCCAATCTACATCATGCACTGCTTGTAATCAGCCTGACTCAGCTTATTAATGAATTATATATATTTTAAGATCCACAAGACCTGATGTTCTGGTTGTCCATCCACACACGGATGACAGGAGTCGGCGTGTGTTGTATCAGACAGTATATCACAGCGTGTGTGTGTAAAATATGTAACCTTTAGGGACATAATGTAAATGATAACATCAATTTCTGACGGATGACACCTTAAATCCTTAAGGTTTACATCAGTTTACCAGTGCATCTATCTGGTACACAAATATACTTTGTCTAGTCCTTTTAATGATGCAGATTATTTATTATTATAGAGTGGTTTGCCACTTTTTTCAGAAGCAACTGTGGGACAAAGAACCAGTTCAGTTCAGTTCAAGGTCTCAGTGTTTCCCCCACCATTATAACAGGGGGGCTGGTCTGTTATTACTGGTGGACCAGCCCCTTGCCTCGGTGCCTGCGTGCCTCCTGTCTGCTGCTGGGACCGGTCTTAGTAATGGACCAGTGGATTTGTGCAGATCAGGAGGACTGATGGGAAATCCAAAAAGCCTATTAGTGCTACGCTATTAATACACGGACACACACACACACAGATGCATGTCCTTGCAGGTCCAGACAATGGCTGTACCTTGCGATGACCCGTCCAGTCACACACATGACCACAGGCCCAGCGTACAGAGACACTGGTTCTCTGCTGTACGGAATGAAGGCCCTTTTCACAAGTGTGTGAGTGTGTGTTGTGTGCTGATTGTCCAGGTGCAGCATCGGATCACGGGGCAGGTGATGGCGCTGAAGATGAACACTCTGGCTAGCAACAAAGCTAACATGCTACGAGAAGTGCAGCTCATGAACAGGCTTTGTCACCCCAACATACTAAGGTAACAGTGTTTATCGAATCCTGTTGCTTCCGTTTGCCCTTTTCTTTTTTGTGTGTGCCATATCAACATTAAAGTTTAACTTTGACACCACAGCACACTTTGGTTTGATTGTTGCCTCTAGTCCAAGTTCAATCAGCGTACGGTAAGCGCAAAACAAAGATTTTAAAAGGAAGCGAGCCGCTCGTCAGAAGCGAGGGAACCATCACAAACATTCCAGACACTCTTGGTCATTACCTCACTTGCACTGATTGGAGTCAGCCATCGACCTATTGGGCACCCCTTATAAATACATCCTTTTTATCTGCGTCCCTTCAGGTTTCTAGGGGTTTGTGTACATGAAGGACAACTCCACGCCCTTACTGAGGTAATACCATCTTCTTTTGATATTACCAGATTTCTTAAGCTTTCTGGAATGTGTCCTTCTTCCATTATTATGACATAAAACAATTGAAACCACACTGTAGAATAATTGAATGTTGAAATAGGTAAATTGCAGCTTTCAATGATTGTGAACTATGCTTTCAGTGGTTACTATGCTTACCAACCAAAGTTTAGCTAAGCATACCTGCCCCCTCCAGCAGAGGTCTCTGTTTACTGTCAACTGTACTGGAGTAAACTGGTCAAACCTATCATGGACCATGTTGAGCATTTTATAGTGACACAGTCCTATATTCAACATTGAAACCTGTGCTTGTATACCACAAATGGTAATGACCGACATGCTTCCGTCGTAGTATATCAATGGAGGCAACCTGGAGCAGCTGTTGGACAGCGACCTGTACCTGTCGTGGTGCGTCAGAATGGGTCTGTCTTTGGACATCTCCCGAGGGCTGCACTACCTGCACAACAAGGGCATATTCCACAGGGACCTCACCTCCAAGGTACAACCGGCCGTATAGATCATTGATTGTTGTCCGGGAATACATCTACATAATGAAATCAAAAGTATCCTTTTTACCAAGAGACAAAGCGCTTCAGTGAATTCTTCTGTGATGCCCAAGTTGTAGAAGGAGCAGTTTGCTGCCTCCTGCTGTGCGAGGTTCTTCGTCCCGTTGACACAAACGGGAAAACCAAGGCTCAAAGCCATTGAATGAATGATCGGATAGTGTTTGTAGCCGCGGCAGCACGTAGTACCAGAGTAGTGTTCAATGAAACCAGTGCAGCAGCACAGTGGGGCGGATACCTGAGGCACACATCCTGGCAGCACTAATGTGCAGTGCCTGGCATTCGAGATCCGTTACTCCAACCGGACTTCCTGGATCGGATCTCATGTCTCACTGGTACCTCAAGGACCACCTCTGGTTTGTTTTAAGGCAAGGCTCATTTCAGTCTAAATGCCTTTTTATGACTGCTCAACTCTGGTATACAGATACTATACAGATTGATCTGAGAGAGTCTGGACGGCAGAAAAAACACAAAAAGGATCTTAACATTACCAAGAGGTTGTTTGAAATGCGAACCGCAAACTTGCCAGCAGTGTACCTAGTGTAGCAACCCATGTGATCTCACACACACGATCTGATCAGCAGCGTGGACACAAACAAATAGGATGGTCCTGCGGTGGATCACAGGATAAACACCTACTCTATTTCCTCCACGTCATGTACTCTTTGAACCTACATAGTCGTCAACATTCAGCCGGGGTCCGGAAGTCCCTGCATGGCTAGACCAGTAACAAAGTGTGTATTTGTATTGATGAATACGCTGATTTCTCTTTCTCTTTGCAGAATTGTCTGGTTCGCTGTGATAACGGCGTGTTTACAGCTGTGGTGGGAGACTTCGGCCTGGCAGAGAAGATCCCTGATTACAGGTCAGTGGTGGGGAATGCAGGATGCTGGTGTCTATTCTTCTACTGCCGTGTAATAACAAACCCTTCATGAAACAGTCAGCGATTTAGTCTGATTTCATTTTGATGTCATTCTTCGCCCTTTCTGTGAGCCGAGCCGAGCTAACCCCAGCAACCTAAAGACAAGTAATAAAGGACCATCATCTGTTCCAGTGTTCTGCTTTATTTGTACGAACACATATCTTCTTCTATCTATCGAGGACCCCAAATAATTGTGTCATTATTAGAAGTTATTCATGCTGAACCCATCTCAGTGTGTCTGTTGTGCATTATATGCCAATGAATGACTTATTGTGCACAAGCACGTCTTCATCTCACTCTGGAGATGACTACATTCTCTCATTAGCCGGTGATCCTTGGTACAGATGTGTCACTAATACTCCTCCTCGTCGGTACAGGGACTGTAAAGAATCTTTGTAATATGAAACAATACAGCAACCAAGACGTGTTGCAGGGCTGCTGCTGGACTACACAAAATGTTACAACGTGCACCTTGCTTCCTCTGCAGTGATGCTGTGGGGAAGCAGCCTCTGGCCATCGTGGGCTCCCCCTACTGGATGGCCCCGGAGGTTCTGAGAGGGGAGCTGTACGATGAGAAGGTAACAAACACCCACTGCACTACACAACACTGTGAATGCACAACTTGTTCATCCTAATACACATGAGAAGTCACCCGTGGTCCTTACAGTCCACTCAGGCTTCACTTGGTCTGGTAGGATGAGTACAGATGGGATGTTAGCAAAGGCCACACATGCTGGTACTACTTTTAGACTCTTAGAATCAAGAAGCACAGTGCCTTATTTCACTCTCAGGTTGCCTAATAGTCGAGTCAAAAAGACTCCACTAAGGCCCCTAATTGGGGGCCTGGGAGAAGACTTAGCAAATAATTGTGCAACTGTCCTAAACAATGCACCAATCACAGTTTTATTGAATGTTGCACATCCCACTGAACACCAGAACTGGGGCTACATCGACATTAACATGCTCCATACACACAATACATGAATGACCCAATGTCTCAATACCTCAGGAGTTTGGTGGAGGATCAAGGTTACGCGTCGACCGCTCGCTGTCAAGCACAATTTTGGACATCTTGCCCTAAACTGTCTGTACTAAAATAATCAAAAAATGTGTCCTTCATTTTATCAATATCAACCTTTGCAGAGAGAATGTTGATATTTTGTGCTGTGATCTGGTAGACATTTGGAGCCATCATTTTATAACTCAAGGGCTATTCATTCTGAAACCTGAAACGTTTGCATTTAAGTCATTTTGTCTGATATTTACACATGTGGATGAAACCTCACAAGTGTTTCCCTATATAGTGACTCTCACACTATTCAAATAGACCTTATGCTTATCATGGGTACTCCACTTTTGAGCAGGGGCTCTACTCAATATATCCTTTTATAACACAAACCCTGTCAGTGGGGCTGGGAGGTGTACCCGTACGGTGTTACGCTCTTCGGCAGGCCGCAGAATTTATTTTTACATGTCTTCAAGGACAGTGCAGCGGTCGGAGCTACTTGTCTTACGTGTGTTGAGATTGAGTCATGGTTACAACTTTATAACTAACAATGAATAACACATAACAAACTCTCTTTAACACACCACAACACAACAGCTTATGACACAAACAATTTGTAACACTAATAATTGTACATTATTATCTCGCCAAACTGCATGCTGGGTACAGCTCACAACATGAAGTAACTCTGTTGCTACATGAAAACACGGAAAAGAGCGACACAGAAGGAACAACGAGAGACCAGAGATGCACCAACACAACTTGTGCCCAAAAGAGGAGCTGTGTCTGTTTGGAGGGTTTTTGTTTTTTTAAGTCTGTCAGGCTGCTGGTGGCAACACTAGCAGCCACAACAAACTAACAAGCTAACCCACTAACAAGCTAACCCACTAACAAGCTAGTCGCGAGTGATTTAGCCAGCGAGCAGTGAACAGCGGTACGGGTCCTTTTCGGGGTCAATGAATGAATGCGTTTACTTGAAAAAGCAATACCGTGATATACTGGGATACCGTCAGAATCTCTCTTAATACCATGATAAGGATTTTTGGCCATATCGCACAGCCCTTACTGTCAGTATCTGGTCAGTGATGGAGCAGTTGATTTGATCAAAGGTAACTAATCCACGGGGTGAGTTGCTATGGTAACTGAGCCTGTGAACCTAACCTGGTCGGGAGCAGGTGTTCTTCTTTCACAGGCTCCTCCCTCTGACAGCAGCCAGCCAATGACACAACGCTCTTTCATTTCCTCATTCATTCATACTAGATTTTAGCGCAGTTTCCACATATAAACAAAATAAGATCCTGTTACGTTAAAGACTAAAGTGTCTTCTGGAAAATGGTAAATTGTTGTATCATGGCTCCATTCATGCTGCCTTTATACTGTGGTGGTGCACGCGCTCAACTCTGATTAAACCTACTCCGAGTTGATTGAACGAGCTCTAAACCGCTGTTCTGAAACCCAAAACGCAGAGTTTAGGGTTTGACTCAGAGTTTGTTAAACCTCCTACTTGAAACAGACCCCTGTGCTCATTAGCAGGCACCCACTTAAATGCATTTACATGGCAATGTGGTCAAATTCAGAAACTGCGCGTTCCAATTCACCCAGTGTTTCCCTCAAAATGAACAAAAGCCCCAAAACCTGCATTTTGGCTCCAACACCGGTGTATTTGGAGGCAACCTTGGGCATTAAGACACCACCCACCCCATGAGGATTGAGCATGTGTGTGTGCAGGGTCACAACTAACAAGCACTCTCCTCCCATCAGGTGGATGTGTTTGCATTTGGCATCATCCTGTGTGAGATCATCGCCCGGATTGAAGCCGACCCTGACTTCTTACCCCGGACAGAGGTAGCCTCCATTAGACAGGTGGTGTTGTGACGTGTCGCTCCTTTACACAGAAACAGATTCCTACTTTTATATTTTATGGTGGGAAGAAAGTGCTCTATGTGACTCGTCCAAACTGCTTCAGAGAGTCATGGATACTAATCACAGTTTAACATTTGGAATACAGCGACAAAGTGTGAAGGCATCGATGTATGACTCTGAAATGTGTGTGTGTGTGTGTGTAGGACTTTGGTCTGGACGTGGAGGCATTTGAGAACATGGTTGGCGATTGTCCGGCTGCGTTCTTGAGCCTCGCGGTCACCTGCTGTAATGTAAGTGCCTCAGTGGTCATGGCCTAGAAGCTCGCAGTGGGTCACTTTCCCTCGTCTGACACCACCCTGGATGGCGAATGTTACTGTTGTCCACACACTCATTCTTTTTGTGGGGGTCACTGTCCTCCTGCTGTTTTCAGATGAGTGCGGAGAGGCGTCCCTCGTTCTCTGACATTGTCTTCACATTGGAAGGCATGGAGGGAGAAGAACACAAAGAGGCGTCCATTGCACTTGGTAAAAAGGATCATGTAGATTTGACTTTTTTATGTGTTTTTCACTGCACCGCCACAACTTTGAATACTCTGATGTGTCCCCTGTCTCCACTGACGTTTGTCTAGTTCTAATGGAAATGAATCCCTGATATAGTGTAGCCTAGAAGGCCAACATTCTGATGGTGTACAGCTCTTCTGTTTATTTAACGGCTCGTCCTCAAGTGGGTCTCGGACTGCGTGTGGAACGTCCTCATGCAGACTGTCTCAGCCTGTTGATCTTCAAAGACTAGCTGCAGCTGAATGACTTCTTTTAGGCCTCTCACTTCGTTCTCCACGAAGGCCGGGTGACGACGTAATGTGGATACAATAGATGGAGTTTGGTCGAGGAACAACTGGGTCGGTTGTGAACCATTAAGAGTTAAGTTGGGCAGCTCCCGGACCCCAGCCCGATCCCATTCCTGCCCCCTAGATCCTTATGTGAGCCCCTAATGTACACTAAACACACCACTATGTTTAAGCTTTGTGATCACATGCATAACAAACCACCAACGCATCGGGCAGCCGGAGCTGACCACACTGAACAGCAGGTTTCATTCAGCAGGTAGCAGATGGTTTGGGGATAATTGAGCCTCAGAACCTTGAAGTTTTCCAGGCGGCCTTGGCTACAGCTGGTGTCATGGTCGGGTTTCAGATCTTGTCCCTTTAACCACAGACAACCTTGGGTTGAATCCTTGGAGATTAGATTTAGCTATTTCCTACAAGTTCTACCCAGAATCTGCTTTCCTCTACCAATGCAATTGCATACTTGAGTAATGTACCTATTCCCATCCTCATTAACACTAGTGCACAATTAAAACCATGAATAGAACCGAATAGAACCGCTCAGAGAATATGTAAACAAGAGGATAAAAAGGCTCTGGTCAGTTGGCTTTAAAGGACTCGTTTAAGTAAATATTGTACCATTTCACTCACCTCTCAATCATTGGTACTTTTCAACATGTCTTACATTTCTTTCTCCCTCCCTCCCTCGCGTAGAGCCAGCGGCGGTACAAGTCAGCCCGTATCGGCGCCGCAGCTCTCCGTGTCATCCCGGTGAGCGAAGCTGGCAACGCCATGGCTTGGCGAGGAGCCAGTCAGACATGTTACCCTCAGTAACCCTGACCCCTCCTCTCCTCGGGACACCCCCGCGGGTCAACCCCTTCTCTCTGAGACAGGACCTGAATGGGGGGCGTTGTAAACTTTTAGACACACCCAGCAAGTCGGTCATCTCCCTGACCTTTACCCTCCCAGCGCTTCAGGACCCATGTTCCTCCCCCCACCTGCTCCGAAGGATGCCGGGGGCGCGAGCTTTTCCGAGAAGATGTCAGTCCCTCCCGTGTACTCCAGAGCTCAGCCGGACTGTAGCCTTGCTACGTTACACTGGAAGGAAGGAGGAGGAAAAGGAGGAGGAGGTCAGGTCGGCACTAACAAGAGGGACGTTTGAAGGTGTGAAGGACGACATAAGGAAAGGCAAAGATGTGTCAGAAAGGACAGGTGAACTAATGGATATAACTGAGAAGAGAGACTTGTTAAAGGATGAGCACAGGACGGGAGAGGACTCAGGGCTTCCTGTGGAGCTGGAGATGTTGTCTTTGGTGCGGCTGGAGGAAGTGGAGGAAGAGGAGGGTGGATGCCTAACAGAACCCATGGACTGTACCAAGTCTCCAGAGCCAGCAGAGGGAGGCATGGAGTGCTCACCTAGAAGACCCCTGCTCATCTCCTCATTTTTACAGACCAATGGCTGGCGACTTCCCAACTCCAATGGACCACCCTCCTCGCCAGCTCCACCACAACTGGACAATGGCTCGGCCCTTGTGATTGGCCAGCAGGTGCAGTGGGGCAGAGGAGGGTGTGCAAATGGTTACAGTGAGGCCCAGGATTCTAGTGGCCACTCTGAGCAGGATGAGGTCATTTCCTGTCCAGGCTGCTGTCTGGTAGGTCTGACCTTTCCCTCTGTGTGCCTCCGTGGTTCAGCGGCTGTGCCTGCCCCCCGCCGACGGGCCTCGTTACCACGGCAGCGGCCCTACCGTAACCTCAACGTTACCATAACCGGCAGCGCCTCCGCATCAACAACGGCCTCCACGGCAACCAAAGCTCTACTGTGTCACAGTACAAATGGACTAGCAGTGGGTGGGCCCTCGGTGCCATGTGGACCCGGTCGGTCCCTGCCGGAGGCCCAGTCATAGCGGCGGGGGCCGGAATGGACAAGTTAGCTGTTAGCCAGCTAATGCTCTCTATGAGTTAGTAGGTTGACCGTGGCAACAACATCTTAATTGTGCTCTGTGGCTACAACGAGGCTCTGACAAAATGGGCCGAGTGGCTCCACTCACTGGATTCAACTGTGTCAGCTCCGCTTCTGGATAAACAAAGGGGGGGACTCACAAGGAAGCTCAAAGTTTATTACAACCATTGGCCGCCATTTCTGTCCGTAATAATACCAATGTGCTGTCCTGGCTAACCGCTGAGATTTGGGACCATCCAATATGATAAACAAAGACACCGTGTTAGCAGGACAGTGAATGCCATTATATTCAGACTGTTCCTACTTCTCAACGTTTATTTTTTCCTAATTAGTTATAAATTATGGCCTGAACTACAAAATATGAAATATCCTTTAATATGTAGATTACATTTTGTAAACAGCAGTGGGGAAGAAGATTTTGGAATTCTTTATCCCTCCTTATAATAAAAAAGGCCCACTACCAATGGAAACACTGGACTGGTTCTCTGTGGCTGCAGGGACAGAACCATTTGTAATAACACTGTTATTTAATTGACTAACAGTTGCCTCAGGGGCAATATTTATAACGTGTATGAAGAAGTTTTACTTCTACGTTTCTATAGCAGTTGACCTGCATGTGTGTGTGTGTGTGTGTGTGTGTGAGAGAGAGGGACGCTGATCACGACGGGGACTTAAAGGAAGGAACTCTTCCTGGGCTTTTCATGTAAACTCTTCATTTTTGCACTTTGGTTTCACTTAATATTGCTTAATTTAAATCCGTGCTCCAAGTGTTAGTACTGTGTGTGTGTGTGTGTGTGTGCTTCTGGCCCTACAAACTACACACCTTCCATCCTTAGACCTCCACTCCTTCCCACATGTACCTTGGGTGTTTACAAGTACATTTTGATTATACAGATGTAACTTAAAAGTGAAGCAGGTATTTGCATATTTATTGTACAGATCATTCCACACACTGTGTGTGTATGTGCTTTTGAATGAAAGGTAGACTGACAGATACAGCATAACTTTTTCATCCATTATTCTAATGTTATTTCTATGTTCTGTTCTTCTATACGGCGAGAAACCTGCAGGCAATAATCTGGTAATAAAGAAATTTGTTTGTGCACAACCTTCTGCGCTGTTATATTTTTTAAACATTTACTAAATAATTAAAGGTCAACACAAACTGACAAAGGGTGGTGAGAAACAAAATTAAAAATGTTTAACTAATTCATTGGATACGTTGAAGTATGAAAGATGTTTTTATTGGTTTCAAGCAGATACCCCAAAAATACCAAATTGGATGGTGTTTGTCATAAACACCAATCCATGAAAGCATTTCCTTTGCTTTCCTTTGTAAGCCAACAAAATGCCAACAATGACCCATCTTAAAATATAACAAAGTTTATTGAATTACAGTTGTACCAAGATATAATATCTATAACAACTGTGACACGTGTGGACACACTATCCAAAAGTGTGTTTAATTGAAAGAAAAGAAGAGGGTCAGGATTCTGGGGGAAAAGACAAAAATTGAGGAAAAATACCGTGGTGATGATTGTACACAGCAGAGGGGTTGCGGAGGTTGTAGTACAGACAATAACCAGCAGAGGGAGACAGTAGAGGTGAGCCAGAGCGAGGACGGCTGTGAAAACAACTATGAATTCAACCACAGAGGGAGACACAACCCAGTCTCCAAAAAAAGCGTGAAATGGCTACGTTGGTCCACCGTGATAAACGTACTGTACACTGCTGGGCATTTACACACTAAAACTGTCATATTTATGAAAGCAAAAGGTTTATCTTGAAATTTCTTGTTGTCATGATAAAAGGGAACATAAGTGAGTGTGTTTAGATGTGAAAATCAGTATATATATTTTGATATTTGTATGGGACACACAAAAAACAGAAGAAACTCAGATTTGCTTGGGAAAAAACTACTTACAGAGGCTTTATCCCCATAAAACATAAAGGACGAAGCCTGGAATCTCCGTTATGTTAGCCTAGTGTGTGTACAGTATATCTGTAAAGGTTTTACTTTTATTGAGTAAAGCAGAACAAATAGAGAGAGACTTTAGTGGAGGCCTCACGGCCACTTCACGCACAGGGCAAGCAATGGAGTTCAAATCTCTCCGTTTGCCGGGCAAATTATAAGTCCCGCCTCTCCGTGGATTCGTCAGAGCCAATGGAATGGAGCCAGACCCACGTGGGATAGATCGCCCGTTTTCCTGGCCAGTAAAAAGAGGAGACGTGTGGAGCGAGAAATGACGCTCCGCTCTGAAGGCGAAGCCCCGCCCCCTTTTCCATGTAAACAAGACGTAATGTTCGGGGGGGGGAAGTTGCACTCACACAACAACCGAGAGTTTAAGGCGCGTCATTGACTTAGGAGGCTGTGATTGGAAGTCGGGACTGGAGCTGTCAAAAAGCTGGACAAATCAAAATTGCCCATAATTCGGGATGTCCCGGGCTTGCCTACACCCGGAAATTATGCATTCTTTCATTGAAAACTCATAAAAGTAAGGGAATTTATGTTTAAAAAGTCATAATGTGATTCGTGTGCTTTGAGTTTGTTTTGTTTGGCGATTAGTGGCTTTAAGGCTGAACGCTTCTTTACGGTAACGCCCCCACTGGAAGTGTTTTTTTAATAATGCGCCGTTAAAGGCGTTGCGTAGCCACGCTTTCCCAAAGAGACACTCAAATCTTCGCAGAAACGAATAAACGGAAGGTCTTCTACAGTCTCTGATAGAAGATTATGAAAGAATAACGCATACTTCTCGCTAGAAATGCCATCGAAATGCATACAAATGCTGATGCTTTCTTAAAATATTGTGTTTTTGACGGAGATTATGCTGACCGTCCGCCATGTTTTTCTTTTTGCTACCGGGAAACTTGATAGTCACGTAACCTATTTGCAAAGCAATGTAAATGAATGGGCCAAAAGAAACGTAACATAGTAACGTTATTTTGGGGGAAAACGTGACATGACTACGTTTATCACGGTGGACCAACGTAGCCATTTCACGCTTTTTTTGGAGACTGGGTTGGGAGACAACATCAACAGTCAGTGTAGTATCCATAGATAAATATATAGTAGCTGTGCCTCAAAGTCGCTAGGCTGCATCCTTGTAGCCTTCAGCAGCTGTCACGGTCGACCTGGGCTGGTCCTCCAGCAGAACCCAACGGTCTCTGAAATGGGACGGCCTGCTGGACCCATTGCCCTCTATGGACCAGCTGCCAGTGACTCCTTGTATACTTTCCAAAGAGGGATGGACTTCCCTGCTGACATGATTTAAGACAATAGTGTCTACAAATGTTAATGTAAGTAAATGTCAGCATTCAGGTGTGACTAAATCTCAACAACCATTTGGCCTTTTATTCACATCTCAAAAGTCAGAACAAGCTATTTAAAAGCAAATTATTGTTTTATTAAAAAGTGCTAACGTGCCATAAGTGTAGTTTACATATGGTGGTATAGATTGAGAGAGAATAAAATGAATTGCCACCCATTTCAAAAGAAGATATATTTAGTAGAGAGAACCCCGCGGATAAATAATAATTCCTTTGCTAACTTTATTACAGATCAGTGTTGGTAACCCACATCGCTCAAGGTCATGGGCCCCCTTCAGCAATAATCCCACTAACTTTAGTTCCCTATAATGAACCACTGAGCAAACAGTGAGGATCAATCTGTTCCTCTTGTTAGGCCAAAAAGGCTTTGAAGGTCAACCTTCTATTCGGTTCAACTGGAAATGGACTGTACTTAGAGTGCTGTCTTTTCTGGTCTTTTTTTAGTCTACATTTATTAAATTAATATTATTATATTTATTAAATAATAGTTATTAAATAATCACAATTATCATCGTATGACTGAATTGTGCTTCATTGTGGTGCTATTAAAAAAAACATGAAATTATGAAAATGTTACAATTTATTCTCTGCACATCATGCGCTTACAAAGAAACCGCAACAATCCAATAAATGCTGAGTGAAACCAAGGTTCAGAACACTTCCACCCCTTTACCTATTTCAGAACACTGATAATATAACGCATATGAATATTAAAGACCACAGGCTCACACACATGATTACCATGTTTAAGCAGTGTGACAGGAATGGACATTACATTACAGGTCATTTAGCTGACGCTTTTATCCGAAGCAACTTACATTACATTTGAACACTTATACGCTACTGAAATATTTTGCAAATGGTTCACTTATGCAAAAAACATGTTAACCGCACAACACAACAGCTAAAACATTTTCAAATAATCTTCCTTAAAATGTTTTTGGTTAGATACTGTAAGTAAAATGTATTTTAATTTAGAAATCAGAATTGTGTAACACAATATCACACTCATATATATTTTTGTTTAGCATGATTGTGTTTTTTCTTCCGATCACTAATTCTGTGTGAAATAATTGTGAGAGCCCGGTTGGATCATCACTGTCACTGACTGAGATAGCCATACTTTCAGGATGGATACGATGCAGTTTGGTAAATAAGACCAGAAGGGGTATGAAACAGAATAGTTAAAAGAAACTGAATTTAAAGGATGAGCAGTATGTGAAGCTTGGCCACCCAAAATCATCATATTTTATGTAGCACCTGATAACTAAAATTATTTAACTTTTGTATCATTTATTTACCAAGTGTGTCACGGTTTGGGTTCATGTCTTGTTTTATTTTGTAGTTTCCTGCCTCTTGTGTCCCTGGGTAACTTCACTTCCTGCCTTGTCCTGTCTTCCCCTGTGATTGTCTGCCATGTCCATGGTTGTTTCCACCTGTGTCCAATCACCTGCACCTCCCCTGTGTATTTAATGTGAGTCTCTTTTTCTTGGGTCGCGTCATTGCATGTTACATGTGAATTGTCTACGTACGGCAACTAGTTTATTTAAATTCCACTACAATGACTGCAGTATCGAACTAACGTTAACTCACTTTACATTGCTTCCGTCCAGTCCCCCTGAATAATGTAAAGACGTAAATTGGCGGTGAATGACGAGAGGAATCAGCATCTCGCCTCTGAAGTAGAGTCACCTGCCTACCACTACTTTGCAGAGTAAATACAACAACAACATGATGTTTGTTGAGTGCCTCGACTTCAGAAGATTGGCTGAGATTACATAGATTAAGTTTGTTAACAAAGGAACGCGCAATGGTTTGTCATTTAAACATGAACGGATTAAGTTCCCAGGAATTTTTTTGTAGAGGTAAAACATACATTTTCATTGTTAATATCATATATTTAATTGCGTTACATTTACATCCTCTCATAATTCCTTTCATCAGTTTAGAGCAGTGGCGGCTGGTCCATAGAGGGCCCCACCATGAGTTGTTGAGATTTGGACTTGCCCTTTGCCGACCTACACTGTATTTTATCCAAAATAATTCATTGCGTGAAGTTTTGTGGGGCTTTTGCGTTGGTCTTTCCTTTCCTTCCTCTTCCCCAACAGACTGGGTTCATAGGTGCATCTCAATATATACATATACATATTCTAATAGATTTTTTATGAAAATATTTATATTGTAATATATTCTTTAATATCATATATTAAATGATATTTATACTATTTGATATTTATAATAGTTTCGATGGTAGTTATCATATTCTGAAGATTGTTTTATGGGTTCATTGATATACTGAATTGTTCTTAATGTGTTAAACTGTTGGAATAAATGTTAAATATTTAACTGCAAAGTAATAATGCGTGTTTGATACGCTTTTTTAGCATGGACTCACACTGGGATGTTCACTGAAACTGATTGACTGGCCCTACTAAAAGAAAAAAGAAGTAGCACACGGACCATAGGTGCGGCACGCTGCTGACATGCGCGTGTCCGTGGAGAAGGCGCACGCCCGCTCCAATGAAAGCCGTCCGTGCCTCCGTCCGTCGGTCCACGCAGCAGTCTTCCATTTTAGCGGCGCTTGACCGGAACAGATGTCGCCGTGTGTGTCCCGAGGGGACAGGCGGTATGTCTCCTTCTGATCATTAGAATGCATTGATGCGGAAAAACAACCGGCCGATGAAAACAAGCGGTAAGTGTGGATCTCCTTTCACAGCAGGTCTCCTTGACAGCTTCCTGCGTGTTTACACGCTTTCATATTTGTATCAGTGCGTTTACCAATATGGCTTATTCTAACATGCTGCGAGGTGTTCCATATATATATCTATATATGAATGTGATGTATTAGCACTGAGAAGGGGGGATGGGCGTTGCCTTCCCCTCCTCTCTATGAATAAGACATTATCCTCCTTTCACTGGTGACCTTTCCACTAGCACTCTGGTCTAAGTGAATCCACAATGATCCCGTCATTCTGTGTACCAAAAAAAAAATTGAAAGAAAACATTAGGTTATTTGCTTCTCTGTACAGGCCGGACACGAAGATACTACTTCGAAGGCTCTTCATATCATCTCGGTCACCCACAGACTAGACGCCTACACTCACACTAGTGACTGTGCAACTTTAAAGATTTTACCTCATAAAGATACAATTTTGTTGTCTATTTTTGCATTTTCATCTGTTGACTGACAAGCAGATCTGATCGAGGGATACTCTTTCCTCTTCCTGACCTCCAATTCTCAAAAGTGAGAAGCCAAAGCTCCACGTCTTCATGCATAGGGCGACATGGATCAGTGATAGAGCATGGTCGACCTTCAACCAGAAGGCCGCCGCTTTTTACCATTATTTATTCCCTCAGCAAACCGAGTTTATGTTCCAGTTTCAAGTATTCTTTCTTTAATACAGCATGATGTTAATTGAGTAAATGATGGTCCATTTAAAGTTAAGCAGAGGATGCTGTAGGGTGGGGTTTACAGTGATGGACAGGTCTCTACCATGTTGTTTTTTGAGAGTTGTCTATTTCCTCTTAAAACTCTCACCATGTCAGTGTGTTTTCAGCTCCACTCTTTTGTGTCATTTTTGATCAAACGGTGAACATGGCAACAGACGAATATTAAAGGCATCAAAATGTGAGACCTTGTGGTGAATACGTCAAGCTTCATGCTGCCAGCCTGGGACTGACAAGTTAAACTCTGACATGTAGTTTGTTTATGACACTAGAGAGACGCGGATGGAGTTGCGTGTGAGATCAGGACAGAACTGAGGTCCTGTGATATTGATCGGAACCCAGCAGACCTGAAGCCTGAAGGCCCAGTTTGACTTCAGTATGAACTGTCCCCCCTCACTGGCATGGCACCATCTCTCCCTGTTGTCCTCTCTTGTCATTGTCTGTCCTCAGACTGTGGAGGTCAGTGATGACATCTCTCTGGCATTGTCTGACACTTCCTAATTCCTAACTACATTACCATGGCGACAGGAAGAAAAGGTAGGTTTTAGAGGTGTGTGTTTGTGAATGCTACAGTTGGCCGTCATACAGTTATCTAACAAGTGGAAGCCCTGGTGGTGAAGACTTTGTACACATGGATAAATCGGAAACAGTGGGGAAAAAAAATCCCAAAGATGTCAGCAATAACTTGGAGAAGACTGATCATATATGTCACGATCTTTGTGTAGACTGTTGTCCAAATGGAGAGCAGACTGAACCAGCATACATAGTAAGAAGTCCCAGGTCATGTCAGAGCATAGTATCTGTGTGCGTGTGATGATGTAACAAACCCTCGAGCCACGCTTCACTAGATTTCAAACATTTATGTGGAAACAAGTGTTTTATCAAAGTGCAGAGTGTATTTATCAAAAAGAGCAAGGACAAAATGAATCACTCTTGCTAGCTATGTGCAAGAGTTTAACTAAAAGTCTCAGAGTCAGTCCGTGACCAGGGCTTTATATTTAAAACCTCTATGTCCACTCCATCACCAGGCTCCACCTCCAGGGCTGGTGGGGTGCATTTCCCTGACGACGAGGAGCCCCCTGGCTCTCCAACACGGAGAGACGACGAGTCCAACATTTGTACCCTCATTGCTGTCCTGCAGAAAGATGGCAGCTACCTGGTCAAGGTGTGTGTGTGTGTGTGTGTGTGTGTGTGTGTGTGTGTGGAAAACCAAAGAGGCACGTACATAATAATGAGACTACGAAAGAGGGGTCACGAACAGTGATGATCAGCCTCTCAGCCTCAGCTCTTTGGGAGCTCTGGATTGTGGGTCATTTGAAGAGCATGGAGTCCTTTTCAGTCACAGCAGACCGCCGCTCAAACGTACACTTTCACTCTTTGCCTCTGCTCTGTCATTCTCCTGTGCAGGCTGGTTTCCTGAAGTGCCACCACTGCTATGAGATTGTCTTCACTGTCCCAGATGTCCCCACCCTGGGCAAAGAGCTCTCTTGTCTCCCTTCTTCCTCTCCAGCTCGGCGGTTCCCCAACCTGCGGGTCCATCGTATTAGTTCCACTGTGGAGGGTAGGTCTAGGCATTTGGAACAGTAGACCTCTTGCTTGATGCTGTAGAATCTGTTTGGGATCTCACTTGGAGATCATGCACGGACAGCGAATGGTTGGTGTTTGTTGGGTTTTCTATCTTTGGTCTACCATGATGGCTGTGAGCAGTGCGGAAATTGGCGTGTTGTGCAGTCTATCTTCCTGCCTTTCTTCAGTGGTGTTGTGTTCCCGCCTTTCTGTCGTCTGAGTCTTTCTCTATTGATGTTGAGGAGGTCACAGAGGTTAAAACTGTCGTCATCAGGCAGTAACCAATAGACATGTGCATTTGTAGCAGTTCCAATTACAATACACATTGATATCTACCAACCCAAAGGGAAATATGAGCTCTGCAGATCCAGAAATGCCTTGATAACAAGCATATGCTGCTTTATACTAGATTCCTGACCGTATTAGTGATTACAAGTATTCTCTTTGGATTAATGATTTGTGGACCTGGGTGAAGCTGAGGAGGACATGCCACCGTTGCTTAGTGTGACAATACCCGTAGTATCGTAGTAGTGTAGTCAGTGCCAAACTTTAGTTTGTCCAAACTGAAATAAATCAATCCCTGTCAGATAGGCAGAATATACAGAACAAGGGAGGAGGAGGAAGCATACTGACTTCTCCTAGTCAGCAGCACCATCTCTTACCATATGAAATATACTGTATGTAGATGTGGCATTGTGAGGTTACAATGTCCATTTATTCAGTTCAGAGCGATGGTGGCGCATGGAATAGCGTAGTGTCGTGAACGCAAAGCAAGGACCAGACTTGAGACTTTAATCAAAGCAATATGACAATGTTTATTTGTGACAGGAGTATTCAGTCCTGCAGTCATACGTGCACGGACCTGTTTCAATCTGTCTAGCAACAGCAATGAAAGGGCGCTTAATACAAAGTGCGCTCGGAATATATAGTCTTTAAGAGCATTCTTGATTGGTTCACTATGATGGAGGCGGCTCCTTGTTTATGACCTTCGGGGAGCCCCATTGGAGCACAGGGATGTCCATTCCTCCAGGCTCTCGGATCATCACGTCTCCTGTTGTTCATGAGTTGACTGCATACCTCTGAGGTGTGATTGAGAAATGTTAGTCTCAATATTCTGTTTTATCTACGATTGACCCTGAGAGAGCGTGTAGTTATTTAGCCTCAGATTCACTCCATATTTAGAATGTTTTCCGTGTGAGCCATGGTCACCCCGTCCCATGTATGGACGTGACCCTGAGAGTGCGTGCAGCCTTTTTATCAACATGTTCGTGTGCTCCGGGTCATACACAGCCTCCACTCATTATTAGTATTACATTATTGTTCAAGTGTAATTGCCATCTAGCGTGAGCAACCATGATTATATTCAATCCTCAACAGTAGTGTGCTAGGAACCGCAAGGTTGGCGGTTTGAATCCTGGCGGCCCCATGTGCCATGTCGAAGTGTCTCTGATCAAGACACCTTACCCCTAATTGCTCCCCAGGCAAAATGTAACACATGGGTTATAATGCAATGTGCATTGCACTATGCAAAGTGGCTTCAGATAAGGGTCAGTTAAATGACATGTAATGTAATATTTTGGAGACTGATCTGCCTGAGCTTATCATTTAAAAGATTCTGGTCCACTAAGGTTTACATGCTGATTTCTTATTGATAGAATGTCAGAATGCTCACAGTAGCATTTAGCAAAAAGCACCTTTGTATCCATGTACATTCTCACGGAGCTGCCCACAAGGCTGTAAAGTCTTTAATCTACTTATTTTCTCTTATTAGTATTTCACAAATATTGGTACTCATTTGATAATAAAGTGCCTTGTAGGAAACAATAAGTGACATATTCTACAAATTTGAATTCCGATTCGGAAGCAATTGAAAAATGAACCGAGCATGTGAATAATGATTCCAGACGCAGCCTTAATCATGGTTTCTTCTCCAAAAGTCTTCAGTTACTTTGTGTACGGTAGGCCTATACAGCACCAACCGAGAGTGTGGTGGAGTTGCATCGTGGGTTTATGGAACACTGTAAGGTCTTACTTACATTATAGGCTGCTGCTCCCTCCTACAGGCATCCATAGGATGTACTGTAGAGTAACTGAAGTACACTAGTAGCTGAATAAAAACAAGACTGAAGGTTCTTGTTATTGCTCCTGAGGATCCTGTCCCAAAGCAGTGCATAGGTCCCCTCTCCGCTGTCCACCTCAACCTGCGTAATCTCCCATGATCTATTTTTTTTAAATTATTAGTATTTTCAAAGGTCTGTTGCGATGCATTGTGATTAAAAATTGTAATTGTTGTAATTGACTAGTATGTATATTCTACATCCAAGTCAGTGAGAATATACCACAGGGAGCTCATGTTTGATGCAGAGCTGCAGGATCAATTAACCACACAGACAAAGAAGTACCAGCAGAAAAACTGCAGCTCTCTCACCCCACCCCACTCCTTCCTTGATAAGACTAAACTGAATATTGTAAGTGAGTAAATGTCTGTGTGATGAACCCTCTCCTTCTTTTCAAAGGAGGAGTAAAGGTAACGTGTGAGTACAGGACTCACCAGGAGGGAGTGCTGCAGGAGGAGATCACCCTGGTAACCAGAGGGAGGAAAGGAAGCAGTCTGAAGGTCAGATTCCAGGCAAAGATCATTGGTATGTCCTGACACACACACACACACACCTGAGCTATGCATGTATTTCATTCAAATAAGTATGTAGTGTTTTTACTAAATATTTGCCCCAATATACTTGAATCACGTTTTGCTTGCCCAAGATTAACTTCACAAACACCCAGTGAAGGGTTTTTGTAAAATATGAATCAGATTTTTTTGATCTGGCAAAAAAGACTAAAAGAAAGTGAGATTTTGTTAACTAATCCATGTGTCATGTTTAAGTGGGACAGAGACACCAGTGAGACCTCAAACCCAATCTTTTCTCTGTTAAGGAGTCATGCACTAAACTCCAGGATGCAGAATTTATAAGCTGTATTTAAACCTGCAGTACCAGGAGGGAACACAAACCCCCCCCCCCCCCCTTCCCTTTCTCTCTTTGTGGACAGACCCACATCACGGGACTCCCATGCTGCTGGAGGGGGTGAAGTGTCTGGATGCTCAGAAACACCCACACAGGAAGCAGAGCAGTGAACGAGAGAGGATGTGACACAATGGTGCAGACATGTTTCTGTGTCTGGATCAGGGCCCAACACCAAATTATAAACCGCTTTAGTGGACAGGGAATGCCTCTGGAATGCTATGTTTTGCTATTGTGAGATTTTCAGATAATGAGAAACTGTCAAAAACCATGACATTAAATATGTGCTTGATGGTGAGGCTCTTCCCCCCCAAAATGTAAAAACACTAGTACCAATTACCACATTTACTTGTCTGAGGTCTACTCTTATGTTGACTGTGTTGATCTGCAGCTGGTCAGCTCGATGTGCATTAGTCCAAACGTAATAGAGACTCAGCTCAAATCCAATCCACTAGTAGTTAGCAGGGCTTGTGCAGGATGAAACACTATTACTAACCCAAATATTTGATTGCACTTTGTTATTGCACCAATACTATTCTCACTGTAGACTTTAGTGTAGACGTTGGTGTGCTTTAGTAGACCTGTTCAGTGCACTGGGGCAGCATGGCATGTTTGCCATAAGATCTCTTCATAACAAGTCCACCTTTTGCTATCAGGTAACATCATTCCAGCACTTCAAGCAAAAAGATGTCCATAGAACCCACTGTCTGTTGTATGTATTTTATCTGTGAATTTTACAATATGCAACGTTGCATTAGATGTTAAAAATCACAGTAATTATAACATTTTTGATGTGCTTACGAAACAGGACATATTATCCAAAGATTGATTGTGATGTAAAACTGAACCGAATAAACAGTTTATTACCGGGCAGGAAATGCCATTACTGGTATTATTAAATCATATTTTATATAATAGAAGTTTCAAAAATATGTTGACATGATCTAAGCATCTTTTCTGTAAGACATTGCCTTTTTCATGTGTATCATGCCAGCTTCCATCAAATATTGCAATAACATGTTGAAGTTGTTTTGAATATGCTGTTATAACACACTGCTATGATGGAACAGCAAAAACACTGGTGTTTTACCCTTTATTTGCATGATTAAGACTGTATGTAAGGAAGTTTAACTTCAGAAGTTTTATCACATGAGTAGACAAAGATAATGTTTGTATTGCTGTTCAATCAAGCTTGATACATACATTCCTCGGGTGATGAACTGCATTCGGACATGCTAAACTTCTCACTCACTTCCTGGTTTCAGGACTCAAACTATTTAGGCTGAAAAACATGACCTAGTAAACATTTAACCTACTAAAAATGTCTGAGCAACCTGTAAGGACAACTCTCCCCACTAATCATATCCGGACAGTTAGCCACAGATTGTAGTAGTGAGAGGCTTCTCAAAACTGGATGATGTGGTTAAAAAACTGTTCATTATAAACCTCTGAGTCATAACATCAAGAATTTGTCTTTCACTATTTACACCCATCAGTCTGTAAATGTCAACTCAAGCAGAGAGAGAATAAAGCTGACAACAGTATAATTTGGGTTATTGGTAAATAGGGCATCGTTGAAAAATCTATTTTAAAGGAGAAAATTCTACTTTTGCTAAATAAGCAATTTACTACAACATCATACTAAATGTAAGATTTTTGTGTCAAGTTTATTTGGCCGTTCCCTGTACAACTCACATGCCGTTAGCTTATAGTTAGCTTTGGCTTACAGGCTTCAAAGTAACACTGGTTTCGGGAAGTGTTAGAGAGAAGCTCTCATGCTTCTAAAGACACGAGAAATTCCAGTTGGTTGGATTCTGCACTGTGGTGCTCTAATTGTGACCCGACACCATATGTGTGCTTTCTTATCTTATGATGTCATGTGATTATTCGTAATACAATGCGAAGAATTTAAAAAATATTCAAATAGTAGTGCATTCTGGACTTTTTTATGTGCAAACACTAATAAGGCAGTACTGCTATTTAAAAAAATAGCAGTATCCATTACAATCATTTTTGATGATCTCAATTAAGAGGAATCAAATGAATATTAGTGCTGGGCAGTATTGTTGCAAAATCGGTTCACGCCGGCTATTATTTGAAGGCGGATAAACAAGATGGGTTAAGCAGATAGTTGTTCCCTGACTCTGGATAAACATATAGACACATCAGGGGTTACAGTGAGATTACAATATTAACTTTAAAATGCATTTCCTGCTGAAAATGCATTGGAATGCATAAAGCTAAAAATTGCTTTAAGTACAGAAATGAGAAAAGCTGAAATTAATTTTAAAGAATTGGAAAAAAAACACAAAAATGGGAGAAGCTCATATCAATCTGACAAAATACATAAATAATAAAAGCTGAGAATTAAAAAAATGTTATTGTGGTACTAGTGGCAGTAGAAGTAGAAGAAGTACATTTTAGTTTACCACAGCCGTAGAAAAACGTAAAAAATAATAGTGTTATTAGTAATACTAGTATTCTAGTTTCTAGACCCCCTAGGCAAGAAGGACCATGAGGCCCCCCAGAATCATGATATTTTGTTGCAGCGTCTAGAGTAGTTCCATTATTTTGTTATTGACGTCAGCCGTCCCTCAGGAAGCCCTTCAGCTCAGGGCCCTAGGGAATAGCCCGGGTTGCCTGCCCGGTTGAGGCGTCTCTGCTAGTATAATCAGCTATAGAACTAATACTATTAGTCATAGTAGTATTTGTAGTAACATCAGTAGTAGTTGTAGTATTAATACCAATAGAAATAATAGTATTGAGAGTAAAAGTAGTTTCGTTGGTAGTAGTACAACTAGTAGTAAAATTTTTAAAGCAGTAAAAAAACTAATAGTACATTTTATAGTAGTAAGAGTAGTAAAATCAGTTGCAGTGTCACTGGTGCGGGTAGTGATAGTATTTCAGTACTACTAGTAGTAGTATTAGTAGTAAGAGTATTTTTTAGTATTAATAGCAGTTGAAATGCTATTAGTAAGAGTATTAGTAATGGCAGAAGCGGTATCAGTTGTAGAAGTACTACTAGTTGTACTAATATTTGAAAGAGCAATACGTATTTTAACAAAACCGCTTCTTTCTGTGCTTCAAGGTGAAGGTACATACAATCATTGAGGATTTTATTTTGAAATAATGGAATTTGGTGAGCTTGGGGGGAGACAGAATGTTTGTTATTCAAACATTTTAGTATTAATACCAATTGAAATACTACACTGTAACGAACGAACTGTGAAATTCACAGTTAACTGGCAGCTAGTGACAAGTAACTAACTGTAAAATGAATTACAATATACTACTGTGAAAAGAATCACAGTTATTAACTGGCAGCTAGTGACAAATAACTTACTGTAGAATGAATAACAATATACTACTGTGAAAGGAATCACAGTTATTAACTGGCAGCTAGTGGTAAGTTACTTACTGTAGAATGAATCACAATATACTACTGTGAAAAGAATCACAGTTATTAACTGGCAGGTAGTGACAAGTAACTTACTGTAGAATGAATCACAATATACTACTGTGAAAGGAATCACAGTTATTATTTGGCAGCTAGTGACAAGTTACTTACTGTAAAATGAATCACAATTTACTACTGTGAAAAGAATCACAGTTATTAACTGGCAGCTAGTGGTAAGTTACTTACTGTAAAATGAATCACAGTACAATATCGTAAATGGTACTATGTATTGTATTTTTGAATAGTTTTTTGATTGTGAAATAAGTGAAACAAATAATAAAAAATGTAATAACATATTTCTTGTTATAGTAATTGAGGTATAACCGTAATATAAACCCATCTCCAAGTAGTGTAATTTTGTTCATGAGTTAGAGTTTGACCTGTAAAATAAGTGGTATGGTTTCTTTTATGGTAACACTGTTTTAGCTGCAGTATAAAATTCAGTATTCAATATAATAACGGCTGGTTCTATATTCAACTAGACACCACCGGATCTAACTATCAGGAACTTAGTAACGAAGACCCACAGAATACCACAGAGATTGGAATTTCTTCACTCCATGCAGGTTTTATTTGCAAATTAAATTTTCCTTTCACATTTTGAAGGCAAATTTAACAAAAACACTTTTTTTAGAAGCTAATATCAAAGTTAACATGAACATTATTGTAGAGGCAAATATCACATTTAACATGAACAATAACATAAAAAACAGACAGATAAGAACCTCTTCATGTATAAATAACCAAACAGTTAAGTCCTTAATTTAAAGGCCACATCATTATACAAGCCCCACCTCCATCTAATCATTTAGCAGGTTGAACATGGAGAAGTCGCGTTGGTTCATGCCTGAGCTTTTGCGTTTAACCGGTCTTCCGGTTTCCTGGCCCTTTTTGAATTTGGCACCACATTTGCTGGAGTCTGGGTTGATCCTGACAAGGAACCTAAAAAAAATGAAAATGGATCTTAATATTTGGAATCAGCCAGTTTTGAGACATGCATTTCATTTGAAAGTCTGTTATACAAAACAGACACAAAAGACATTTTTTACAGCCTTATATGTTCAAGGCTTAAGAGCTGGCCTAATTACCTGGTGGCCCTCACAGAAATTACTGTCTAACTCATGCATACAGTATCTGGTGGTCCCAGAAATACACGGTTGTGTCAACCAGAGTCCTGCCAATAACCTTGATGTGCATGAATGTGTGAGTGTCCAATGTTACTAGTTTCCCCCCCCTCATTTTTGTTTTCCAATTCTTTGATATTATACATACTATGAATCTAGACAGTTTCACCTCGGCTGGTCATCATCACTGGTCTGAGAGTGGGCCTCATTTTGTCCCATGGCACCACAAAAGCGTCCAACCAAATGCTGTTCTCCTAAGAACTGATTGGACTGGTAAAATACTAAATGCTGGAGGAAGCACTATTTTCGGCCTCAGGTAAAGATGTGGCCAAGGTTGATGTTTTATGATCTGCATACAAAAACAAAAGTGAGAAGAATATTTGCATCTATGCTGCAAGATTATTGGAATCATTTGAGCTACAAACAACTTAAACATGTACATACATAGCAGAGCAAAATATGCCGCTACATCGAAATGCTTACCTCTTTTGCAGCCATTAATCATTTTTCTGCACTGAATGGGTGTTAAAAGATGTCCAATGTCTCCCTCTGTGATGAACTGTAGATCATCTGGTGTTTCTACTCCAAACTTGGACACCAACTCAGCAACAACCGTCTTCAGTCTCTCACCATCTAGTTGTGGCAGCCTTTATCACACTCTCAATAGAATCCTTTTATTCATCTTTTACATGTAACACACATAATGGTGAAGAGCAATCAGGTGAAGACCAAACTTATTGTTTTCATTCAATGGGTAGTAATAAGCAAGACTCTGAATGGTCAAACACTCATAATGAGCAGAGTTAGTGCTTTGTAGACAGTACACACCAAGATCCACGACAGGCACTGACCGATACAGCTCTACAATAAAATGGGCACATGACTGATTGATCAGGTTGAGCACAATATTTTCAAAGGTGTAGCCAATATCATTTTGGGACACTAAAAACTGCCATGCCTCTTTTGTACAGTGTACCTTTAAATGTTACAGAAGGTGTGTCAATAGTGTCTTCTGGACGAAGGCCTTTAAGCCTGACAGCCCTCTGAATGCCAATCTAGTTACTCATCAAACTTAGTTGCTTCCCCTATTTGAAGCATTGGAGGAAAAAAGCTGCCGGAATGTAAATATGTTTGTGGCAACTGGTGTCTTTCAGCTAAAGTACTGCAGAGGTTTTTAAGGTTATGCAGTTTCCTAGCACACAGTTACATAAAGATTACTGTAGATTCTACAGTAATCTTTATGAAACTGTGTTTCTCACATTTTTAATGACTGTGACTATTTGGTTAATGTGTTTTTCTACAGTACACAAATTGTTAATTTGATATAATACAGTTAATTAAGGACTTTGAATGAATACACAATGAATTACTGTGATATTGTTTTACAGTAGTTTACTGCTCACAAGCACGGTCAAAAAGCAATTTTTGGTTAATGCGATTTTCTACATTACCTTTTTGGCTACTCTGTTATTCCAGAGTACTTTTTATATTTCCTGTGTTATATACAGTACACAATGTGTTGCTGTGATTAACAACAGTAATTTTTACTTACTGTGATTTTCACACTACGTTATTGTTCGGTTCTATATGATTCTCCCCACCGAACGGGGCATCAGGAGAGGACACGTTGTTCTAACTCGTTTGTAGTTTTTTATTAAGCCGATTGATTCCACAATAACAGCTGTAATTTTCCACATAGCAGGTTATAAACTTGTATAAATAAAAATGGGTTACAGTGTAAACAACATTATTTCAAAAATGCAAAATATACCATGGTTCTTTAACATATAGTATCTGGTCTTATAAATATTATTATACTATATATATATTTATCTATTTATTATAAGTGTTAACTGAGTGACTACCAAACATTTAATCATAGAAACACATCAATCAAATTTACACATTAAACTCATAGTCCCAAACCACAAGGGTGTACATCAGTAAACGGGAGTAAAAAGAGTGTAGTTTTAGATAGTGGCGCCGTGCGTAGCAACCCATTAACAAAATAGACCGATTTACTACATTTCCCATCCAGCACCGCAACCAGGAAGTAGTGAGTGTGACAGCGAAACCGCTCCAATTCCAAACGCTTTCGAGCCGACAGCGATTATCATACGGAGCAAATAATATCTAAACCAGAGCAGCGTAACAGGCAAACACACATAAAACAGCTCAAATGAAACAACAACAGCAGCTTACCGGTGGCGCATCTCTCCTGACGAGACCACCTGCCAACAAATGCTCGCTTCCCCTTATAGCCCGTGACGTCAATCAATTAAGTGAACCACCCACTACTGTAATCTTTGACTGAATATACAGTAAACTACTGTGAAATAGTTTTACAGTAGCTTACTGCTCACAAACACAGTAAATAACTGTGGATATCACAGCGATTTTTTAGGGTGTAGAAGTACTAGTAGAAGTATAGTGGTGGCAAAAGTGGTTGTAGTACTATTTGAAAGAGCAATAAGTATTCAATGAAACAGCTTTATCTTAAACTTCATGGTTAAATTACAGATAATCATTGCAGCTTTTATTTTGAAATGATGGTATTGGGTGAGGGAGTGGGCGATTGAGTTGCATCAATGCATTCCAACAATAAGCGTTGTTTGGGAGGGGCATTATCATGCTTCTCAACCAATATGATCATTGGGGGCGGACCTAAGATTGTTCTTCAAGCTCACATGAACCGTTCAGTTTTGTAATTTATTGGAATTAAAATTGTACAACTTGTCAACCACTAATTCAAGGTAAAATCCCTAATTCTTTTGGAGAATCCGAAATAAGGAAGAAAAAAATCACTTACTGATGCAGGTTATTAATAAATTAAAATTTACCGCCTCAAATGTGATTTATTCAGAAACTAACTTGGACAATTCAATTCAATACAATTCATTTTATTTTGTATAGCCCAAAATCGCAAATTACAAATTTGCCTCAGAGGGCTTTACAGGGGAAAAAGGGAAGAAACCTCAGTGAGTGTCAGAGGAGGGAACCCTCTATCAGGATGGACAGACTTCAATGGATGTCATGTGCACAGAATGAGCAATGTAAAAGATGTACAATACATTCAATTCCTGTAACAGAAATGATACAAATAATTGCAATTAGTAAGCCAGGTTTACCGCAGGACCACTGCAGGGGCAAAATTACATTTTAAAGTAGTAGTAGTCATTATGCTTAGTTTACAGAGCATTGTTACGGTCCGGATGTTATTATACCAAATCTGACTGACCATTAGCTACAATATCCTTAATGACTATGCCAAAAATCCTGAACCATCTCTACACATCCCCAACCTGGGGGTCCCGATCCCCGACTACACTCACACACAGTAAGTGTTTGCTGGAGATCTTGATTTGAGTCCCAGCATTTCATTCATTTCTCTATGAAGACATTTGAATGAAATTGCTATTTTGAATGGTTGGGTTATTATTTCTGACAAACAGTGGATGTGAACACAGGCTCTATTTGCTAAAAAAGAAGAAGACAAAAACACATTAAGTCAGACGACTGTATAAATATTCCTAAAAATGACAAGATAACTCATTTGGAACAACATTTTCTGCTCGCAAAGCTATTATTAAATTTAACGGTTATCTTTATTTCAACATTGTTGTATTAAGTATAACACAACATATCCATAAAACATGTAACTTATTCAATTGATCAATGATAGAAAATGGGTTGATTAAGTGGAGATGAAATTAAGCCTATTAGATCACATTTCCCCTCATATCCTGCACCTACATACATTATATTTAAATAATAAATAAATAATGATCTTTGATTATGATGATGATTTTCTTCCTGTAAAACTAACACATTTATCTAAGCCAGTATCAAGCCATTTCAACCAATATCAGGATCTCCATTTATCAATCAATCTGCATCTTTTAGAGACAAAGAGGGTGAGTACATTCTGAACTCGCCCACTTTGTAGCAGGCAAATCAAATGTGGAGGATTTGATTTGAATAACTCATGTAACTGTACAGAGTTCAAATCTTCTCTTTTACTGGGACTAAAAAGGTTGGGAACGTCTGCTCTGTAGCAATAAAAATGTTACCACAACTGTTTTAGAGGTATGTTTGTGTATCTCATTCTTCTTCCAACAAATAAGGTTAATAAAGACGTCCTCTTTGTGGCTCATTTCATTCCGTCTTTGCAACAGGACAAATGGTCAGTGGAGCCTCATTCCGTCCTGATTTATTGGTACAGGGACTGAAGAATGCATGGATTGTGTCAGAAAAATGATCTGAGAAAGTATAGATGAGCACTCTGGCCTCCACGTTGTAGAAGGACAATAGTCCCTTATCATAGTCCACAAAGATTCCAATCCTGCAGGGTCTCAAGCCGACTGTCAAGCTGGTTGAGGGTTCTGATCGGAAGGCGTACTCGGTCTGATCCCGCAGGCTGAGGAACCAATAGCCATGGGCGGGGCTTACGGTGATTTTGCCCTTTCGGTTCACAGAGCGACTTGCAACTCCCAGGTCCCAATCAGTCTTTTCCCCTACCTCCACCTAGAAGGGGGCAGTGATGTTTAGAGCTTTATAGCGTGAGGAGTACAGACCCTCCATCAGGGCAAGGTCAGTGTTGAGTTGTAATGAAACCATTGCAACTGAACTGAATGTTTGGCCTGTTTTTTGTTACTAACAGCTCACACTTCACCCTCAACACACCATGACATAATTGTGCTCATCATAGCCGCTGTCTGCTTGCTACACATTACGTGTGGATCTGAAGCTCCACCCCCTATGCCACACAAAGCTCTATGTGCTTAATTATTTTTTTTTCTTACAAAATGTACAAATTATTACATACTAGCCAAAACTTAACAAGGTCCCAAAGGAATACACCCACTAAGTTTAAAGTGGATCAGATGAGATCTTCACAATTACAAGTGGGTTATATTTCTGATATTCTAACACTTAACACTACATTTCCAGTGTCATTCCAGTACATTAGTCACTGTTCTTATTTAGGTCACTGCTGACCATTTCCCATTAGCATAGATAGTGCAAGCTGGGCGTTGGTGTCCTGAAGCCATTGCTGATTAGGATGGATAAGTCATTTCACGATGCTCTGATCAGTGGTGACCTAGTCATTGTCTAACTTTCTGCTATCCCACTTGTCATGGCACATCTCTGCCACATCTGAACTGAGCTTTTTCCTCGTAAGGTCACCGCACATGGATCCCCTAATGCCCGACTTCAGTGGACCCGTGCACAGCTTCACCTTAGTCCCACATACCTCCCAGTAATGGCGCCCTGAGTTGAAGCCCTGGTGGGCGAGCACACACACCACCCGGTCAAAGCGCTCCGGGTTGTTGGGTACTGGCTGATTGCGTTCTCCACAGTGCACCTGCTTTCCATCTTCTGAGATGATGAGACGTTGGTGTGCTGTGCTGGCGTCTAAAGTGATGTTGGCTGACAGGTAAAGAGGGAGCGTTGGTGATTTAAGTACCAATAACATGACATATGTTCACAGAGTTCAAATGACATGGACGCAAGTTTCTGAACCCTGACCTGCATATTCTTGAACTCTCCTCTCTGCAAAGAAAAGACAATATATTTGCTTTAGTATTTATATTGGACTTTTTTCAATTGATCTGTTGAACCAGAAAATAAAGTTGAACCACATCAGAATCTTACTTGGCTCCGACCTGGGTACAGACGGGTCCAATAAGGCATGCTGGCCTGTTTAGGGAAGAGAACATTTCTGGTTCAGTTCTGCCTTGAATTAATATGATCTAAACTCCGAATTAGAAAGGATAATACACAGAATACTAAAACAAAAAACACGTGAAAGTTAAAGGTACTGCTGTCCTACAGTAATCATAGCTGTACACATTAAAGGATTATCAATAATCGAAATTAGGTATTTGATACGTCACAGTGCACATGAATAAAACCCTTTCTGTAAATGTTAGCCAGAGTTAGACAAAGGCAATTTTTCATCTGTAGTTCCAACACGCAGATGTTACAAAATACACCTAAATCTATTAAGAATCTACTTACTTTTGGTTTTTACTTGGTAGAATGTTTCCCTTATAACAACCTCCTTACTTTTGGTCTGAATGAAGACTTACAGGCTTTTGGTAGTTTCTGAATCTCTTCTCCAAAGCGCTCCATCATTTGATTGACCGTCCTGAGAATGATCCCTGTGGTCAGCTCAGATTGTACACAGACAATGGACCAGTCCTTAGCATGTGGAGGTTTGGAGAGGACAGGGAATTTCTGCAGAGAGAAGAAAAGTCCCATGTGGCTTCATCAGGCTTCCAGACAAACATCATTGGTTGGTGGATCATTCACTGAGTCCTGCATGTAAACAGTGTAACACACACTACTGGCTCCCGGCAGTGACGTGTTGAAAACTGAGCAGAAAGTGGGAGTGAACCATGCAGGTTTTGGCAAACTTAAAGCGGCCTAAAATAAAGCATACAGCAAAGGACACAGGGTTCTGAGAGTCCCTATTGAAGAAAGATAACAATGTGGAAGGTCCATACAACTGTGAAAAAAAAAAAAGTAATTCAAAAAAGTCAATGTTCTCACTTAGTGCTTAGTGCATTATTATGGTGGTTGAAACCACTTCCAAGAGCCGGTTGGACTGGTGAGCAGAATAAGGAACAAGCTGTTCTTCAAAGCATAGCTGAAACAGCAACACTACAAAGGAACTGACATTATGCTGTGGAAATGTTTTTTTGATATGTTTGTTTAATGTTCTAGCAGACCCGGTAATAAATCAGCAGCAGCAAGGGCTTGTAGGGAGCCACCAACTACAGCCTAGATTCTCCTGAGGTACCTCAGAGTCTTCACAGTAATCTCTAATCATTGGTGTCAGGGAGTTTGGGAATATAATGACAAAATCTCAAATAAACTGCTGTATTGATTATAGCATGCGTAGCTAGTGTACACCAGCATATGTTTGCTGTTTTGTGTTTCATTAGTACCCTGAGACACATAATGTGGTCATCTGACAGAGCCAGCTGGCTCAGAGATGAACTCCTCCTCTTCAGCTCAGCGATCTCCTCCTCCAGCTCCCTCAGCAGGCCCTGAGCTCTGTGCTCAGCTGCGCGCCGATTCATCTCCACCACCTGGGGGGTAAAGGACGCCGCCGAGCCGAGTTCAGATACCGCACAATAATCCTCCTTCAATAATAAGCACAGGTTTTTTAATTCAGTGAAACAGATTCACCTCCAAGACTTCTGCTTGGCACCACTCCAAACTGGTGATCAGCTTGGTGAACACAGACACTGTTCCATCTGTCTCCCTCTCAGCAGCAGCCTGAATAAACAATGAACACCAATAGACGGGAGCTGTTTAAAGACGTGTTGTATACTGGTTCCAATCTGACAATATTCATTCCAATCATTTAGCATCTCTCCATTAGAAAACCAGATATACCAGATATAATTGCTGGGATCAGTTTGCGTGTCATATATGATTCCATTGTAGATTGTTTCCCTCTTTCTCTGAGGTAAATAATAAATATCATTTGGTATAACTATAAATGCATAACACCTCTAAAACTTAAACCAATTGGAATAAAAGGTTTTATCATAAAATAAATCAGATTTTTGTCTGTGCGTTGAGGCCAATCAAAGCCTTTTCAATAAAAACACAAAGCTGTATGCAATGGATTATGCCAGTCTGATTGGGCATTTCTCATACTCATCTGGAATAACCTTCCTGCTGCTTTAAACCCATTTGATCTGAATGAGTGATCTCGTCTAGTCAGGTTGGACGGTCTTGTGCCAGTTGGACTCACCTGTATTTCTAGTAAAGAGTTTTGTATGTCCACCACCTTCCTCTCTCTCACACAGATGAGATCCTTCAGCTCCAGCTCTGCGTTGCCTAACTGGGACTAGAGAGGAGATCAAGCACATCTTTCCTTAGTGGAGTTACAGCCTGCCATTAA
The DNA here is from genome assembly GCF_949316345.1 of Pungitius pungitius. Taxonomy (NCBI): domain Eukaryota; kingdom Metazoa; phylum Chordata; class Actinopteri; order Perciformes; family Gasterosteidae; genus Pungitius; species Pungitius pungitius. Next base: position 7,247,819 of record NC_084908.1, read on the forward strand.
TAAGCAGCCTTGTTCTACACCACATAAACCGACAGTATGCTAACGCTTCAATGGCTGCAAACTGTTTTGGGATTGAAGACTCTTGTCATAATGCAATCAGTGTAAAAAGATGACGCTCCCTTGCTGACAGCAGTACCTTCTTGATCTGCCACTCTCTCCTGGCAGGGCTGACGTGGTGTCCTTGGTGCTCTCCTGTCTCCACACACAGACGGCACACGCAGGTGTTGTCGGTATGACAGAAGAACTCCAGGCCTCTGGCGTGGATGGAACACGGTGGCAGATTGATGGAAGAGTCACAGGCACCGCTCAGAGTGTACCTGTGTCGCGATATCAGACAAAGGTAAATTCCCCCTTCTGTCTGAGCCAAAGTCCAACCAGAATTTCCCGCATGGTTTTTGAATTGTTGTGAAGCACATTGTTGTCATTAACATTGTCCAAGTCCATTTCTCTGCTACACTCACATTACCCTTTTAATCAAACATCTGGACGGTGATCCTGCCTGAGATCCACTATTAGTAGTCATGTTACTTATTCTTTAGTTCTTGTGCTGATAAGAGGGTGTCAGGACAGAGTTTATTGAGCCCTGTGAGGCACATTTGTAAATTTTGAATTTGGGCTAAACAGAAACTGAACAGTAAATCGCTGTAAAAGTATACATGGGGCACTATAATACTACTATGCCAACCATTTCTTTTGTAATAAAACCCTTTTCTGTGGCCGCTAAAGTTAGTCAAACCCATTTCAAAGGAAGAATATAGTTTGTCACCTGCGCGAAGGTGAGTAGGGAGGAGGCGGGTCCAGGCGATCACTGTTCAGGCTTTGTCGTTGAGGGTTACTGGGGTAGGGGGGAGGAGACCCAGGACTCGTAATCTGCTGAAAACGAGATATCATCTCAGCAAAGATGGTCTGCGGCATCTCTCCTGGCCTTTGGGTTGCAGAAAGGGCCAGGTGGAGATCAGGGTGTGGACGTGAGTTTGTAATCTCCACTCCTCCTCCACCTCCACCTCGTCCACCCATTGGCACTTCCGCAGTGGACAGCTGCTTGAACTGTTCAGTGATTTCCTTCAGGGTTCGGTTGACATGGAGCTCCGGGCGCTGGCGGAATGACTCCTTGCAGAGGGGACACTGGTAGCCCTTGGCACCGTCTCCTCCATCCCAATAGCAGGAGATACAGGCTTGGCAGAAGCTGTGGCCACATGGTGTTGAGATTGGGTTGTTGAACACTTCGAGACAAATGGAGCAGGTGAACTGGTCTTCAGAGAGAAAGGCTGCTGGCAGCGCCATAGCAAACCAATCTAAAGCTGTGTGACAGATAGTGGAGCCATAAGAAAGACATTCAGGATATTCAAAACCGTTGTGGCAGACATGCATTCCTTGTGGATATAATCTGACCTGATGCATTAAAGGGAAATTAAACCATGGCCAATAGCAGCTTTTGATGGTTAATCTAATCTATATATACCTAATTTCGTGTTCAGTTATTATTGTGGATTTGTTGAGTCCTTATTTATAATATTACTGTCTCTAACTCCACCTCTGCTGCCATAAATCCTGCAAACTTCCCCTGCAGCGGGACTGATAGAGGATCCTCTTATTTTAAAACAGTAATCTATTACCACAGAGTGAGGTGGTTGAGTTCCAATGCTGTGACGGAAGTTTGGTGATGAACTTAAACTTAAATGTCAATAAGTCTTTCAATCGTTGGAGGGAAGTGAGACACAGATGCAACAGCATTATTCAGGTCAAACGTCGGTCCCGCACCTCCTGCACTTCAACACCGGTGCTCACAAACACATTCTTTGAAAATAGAGTAGCTTCGTAGATCAAGAAAATCAGGTTTGGTTGGAATAGTGAGACTCCGCCTGCTGACCTCGTGGTCATCAGGAAAATCAGGAAAAAAAACAGCTGCAGATCTTCCAAACCTTGTTTTAATCTTAAAAGATACATGTGGTGATAATCTATGTTTTTCTCATTGACAACAACACGCTAAAACCAACATACCTTCTGTGTAGATGAGTCGGATAAATATCGTCATCAACAATTCATCAGTGTTGCATTGGCTGACATTTTGTACCATGGACAAATGTTCTATTTCCTCCTATTTTAATACCATTTTATACCAATTACTTTAGATGGGAGATCTTCAGAGCAGAAGACACTTGTGTTTTTTAGATATTTTGCAATCAATCACTATTTTTCACAACCATTTGTTTTATGGCTCATCTTTGCAACAATCTGGGAGGTTTAATGACTTCTGGAACATTCATTTGTTTGTGTCAGCTGCAGTGACTGCACATCTGCTGGTCTGAAACATGGATACACTTGTTGTTGTACAGTTATCAAATCACATCTTTCACACCAGCTTTCACGTTGACTCAAACATTACGTTTAAATAACATTCCTCCTCACAGAAACATCAACGCTTTCCCCACCAAAAAAATATGTTGCATACTTCCACTGTCATGTATCAATTGCTATTTGCTCTATGTGCCCTGTCAACAACATTACTCACAGGTGCATTGTTGTGTATTATGTCAGCAGTCATGAGTTAAGTTCTGCGAGTTGAAACTGGCTCCTAATGCTTTGATAACAAGCCTGATAACCACTGTGAAGAGGCAGTATCCACCATTCCGCATGCACATAATCACCTACTTTTACCACTACAACAACGATCCAACACCAGAAAGGGCTTTTAGCAGAACAGAACAAAGACAGGTCAGCTGGAACCTTTTAACACCTTTTAACCCGTTGTCCATGTGCTTTGAGTACATATACTCACAAACTGAAGACCTCTAAAGTCACTGCTGTTATCTCACATACAGGACTAACTTTAAAATGAAACACGATGTTATGGGTTATTGCAAATGTACGACAGACTGTTTAGTCCATTAGCGTGGACTATATGCTATCAAGACACTACAAAAGAGAACTTGATAATATAAGAGACACGTGAGACGCAGATTCCTGCTGAGGTCGAATGGCCTTACCTGCTGTAAGGGCTGAAGGAAATGTCAGCCTCAGTGCTCTGTCTCTGTACTAATGTTAATCCACTATCTGCTCTCCAGTTGTTACATTCCTCTCCTTTTCACTTACCTTTCTTCAGTCATTGTGCTGTTGACACCCCCCCCCCCCCCCCCCGCCCCCACGAGCTGATCCAATCCAACCTGCTCAACAGGTGCAGCTGTGCAGGTATCCCTTTTCAAATGTGTCTGTACACTGACACTCCTCTTTCATGACATAGCTGATAGCTGATGCAATTACTTACTTACATATGAAAACGGTCAAATGAAGACGTAATAAAAGGAAATCAAATGTCGCAAAAAGTGATAAATTGGATTTTGGATATTTTTGACCTACAGAATCATACACTTCTGTGGGTAAAAATATAATGTAATGTAATAGGGCGTGACCTACAAGTTAGTTAGCTCTGCACTTGATGCTTTGAAGGAAACATGGTCAACATGGGCCTCCCCAGCTCCTCCTCTTCATCCTTCACTGTGATGTAAACATATTAGGGCCGGGACTCGATTAAAAATATTAATCTAATTAATTAGAGGCTTTGTAATTAATTATTCGAAATCAATCGCATATATTATACATACAAATATTTGACCTGAGAACAGTGAGAAGTAATTTTTTTCACATGGATTTTTATTTTTGTTCAACCAATTCCAGTGTAGCAATAGCATATTTAGAAATATAGTACTTTCAGAAATTCAGGTAGCCTATAGGTAAGTAGACCTTCTGTAAACTATGTTTTTTTAAGTAGACCAATACTTTCATGTACATTCAGAACATTGGTTATTTTTTCAGACGTGGACTTAGTTACCCTGGTCCTTAAACCAGTCATCTGGTGCAGTGTGGGTTGGGTGTGGGTCCTTGTACTCGGAGTCGGGCTAACGTCCATGCTAGCTGCTAAATGTTTTGCGTTGAGGTGATATTTGAGGCTCGATGTGAATTCCTTGTTGCACAGCTTGCACACAACCATGCTCTTATCGACGCTTCCATCCGTGTGTTTATTATAATAAGATTTCCCATTCACGGGGCCAAACGACACGGTCTCGTCAGCTTCTTCGTTCATGTTCACTGTGGTTTGTTGTTTGTCTGAAGTCATGAACGCTAGTTGGTGCTCCAGTATAATCGGTCCTCCGAAACTCATCCAGTGAGAAATGTTCCGCGGTGCAAAAAATACGTGTAAAAATGCGTAAAAAATGTCTAATGTGTTATTTTTTGTGTAATTAATTAATCTTAATTCACATTGTAATTAATTAATCGTAATTAACGCGCTAAAGTCCCGGCCCTAAAATATACACAATGAAAATGGCATTAAATGAACATCTGAAGTGCAAACATGATGAAGTGCATCTCCTTCTTTGTGTTTGGAGGAGCCAGAGGGTGGAGGCTGTTTCTTCTGGAGATACACCTGGAGCTTGTGCATCTTCGTACCTGGAGAACAGCTCTTCTTCAGGATGAAGGGTGCAGAGCCGTCATCCCTGCTGTCCCAGATTAATCTGTCACGATGAAGAACATGACATGTTAATAAGTGTAATGAAGTGTGAAGTGAAGTTCACCTTGTGACCATTAAACTATGTAATAAACAACATAACCATGTTTGCCCGTCTGTTCTCTCATTTTCACACTGATGCAGATATTGTACTACAGTAAGAATATCTATTAACACCACAACCTGCTGTAAATACTGTATTTATAAGTAGAAATCCTTCATTCAAGTAACTTACTTGTTACTTAATCAAAGTCTACAGACAAAAAATGAGCATCAAAATAAACCATGAGGATTAAAAACAAAAGTAGCCGTGATGCAATATATATTTTACATTATCCTAATCATTGAGGCATTAATGTGTTTACATTTGACTGACTTTAAAAAGATCCTCATTTATTAGTTGAGTAATGTTACCGCGGGGTAAGCTGGTGTTTATATTGTCTCAATCTTGTCAGTGTTAAATCAACACTCAACAAAGTGTTAACAATTTAACTCGTAATAAGTGTCAAACCATATCTGTTATTTAGCTGATGCTTTTATCAAAAGCAACTTATGTTGTATTTTTAACAGATGGAGTTTACATTTTAGGCCAGGGAGCAAATCAGGGTTATATGTATTGCTCAGGGACACTTTGCATTGGAACATGGGTAAACCAGGGTTCAAACCAACAACCCTGTGGTTCCTGGCGCACCCTCTCTAACCCTTGCACCATATTACATGGCATTGAGCCTGATACCAAGAACAGAACCAGAACACAATGTATCTCTGGGTGAGAGGGCACAGACCCTCTGTTGTGCAAGTAATATTGACTAAGTCTTCCCAACACTAAGGTACTACGGCGCACAGGTACTGATCCAGGCTCCTGTCATCTCCTGGACTACTGTAACTTTCTCCTGGCAGGTCTCCCTGCTCCATTCCACCTCTGCAACTCATCCAGAATGCAGCAGCTCGACTGGTCTCCACCTTCCTAAATTCTCCCACACTACTCCACTCCTCTTTTCACTAGTTACCAGTGGCTGCCCGCATCCAGTTCAAAACATTGGTTCTCACATACCATGCTGTGAATGGATGGGGTCCAGTCTCCATCCAGGACATGGTGAAACCCTCCATCCCAACATCAAGCTGCTTGTTAAAAGCATCACATGTAATAATGTAATGAAAGATTCTGCACATCAGGAAAATCACATTTTGTTGTAAAACTGTTAAAGTATACAACTGAAAATATGCATTTCTCAAACAAAGCTGAATGCTTTTATTTGGTTTCATGTTTATAGGTTTTGTAATAGCATATGCAGAAAACAACGTTACGATTCATCAAGCATACATCGCTTATCTTATTATTAAACGGGGGTATGTATGATGTGGTAGTGGCAGTAAAAACCATCAGGAACATTCATTCGGCTGAAATTCACTCTGGTTTCACCAGTTGTGAACTAGGTCGTGATAATGTCAGTTTCCAAAAAATACCCTGTAAACATTATTCTAATCAAACAAAACACAACCATTTAAGGTCCCAGGTCATTTTACACCAATGAAAACATGTAGTTATCAATGGGATGTGTAATGCTTACCATTTCTAATTAGTTGCCATTGCGATCCTCTGCTGATGGTTTATTGGAGGTTCTCAACAATCCCAATACAAATGTGGGACAGACTGTGTGACTTCCACGTTTTACTTCATTTGACTATTTGCATTATATATTTTTTTTTAATCATTATTTTATAATTAGTTTCAATTCCCATAGATTATATCAATCTATTGTTTGTATGTTAATCATACAGTATGTCTATTTTCAAGTACTTATTTTTATTTTTTCCTTATTGTGCCTGGAGCTTCAAATAAAAACTCCCATTCTTTTGATATTGTGTTTGTATACGTGCGCACACACACACACACACACACACCTATATTGGAGTTCATCTCTTGCATGCCAGTACTCCAGCCCTGCTGAGGAACAGAAAAGCCTGTGTTGAACTTCCGAAGGTGGCAAATGTCATTGCTATGGGCGACCAAACAGCTATACTTATTTTAGTGAACAAAGGGAAAACAATGAATGGAACCACATTGAAAACCAGCATCCCCAACACCACGCCAATAATCCGGACAGCTCTCTTCTTCTGCTGGTCCCCCTCTTTCTTCTCCTGAGCTTTACTTCCCGGTTTGGGCCTCCGAAGGATCCTGACTATGGACAGACTGCAGAAGAGTTCAATGAAGAGGGCGGGGGCCAGAATAGCCCCTGAACAAAAGGACAACATGGTGATATTCCCTGACAGGTGGGCATTGGTGAGTCCACAACCTACAAATAAGCAAAAAGAAAACAATCATTCACAGGGCAGGATTTTTTCCATATTATGAGGTAACCTGATGTATTTGTGGTATGGAAAGTATTAAGAGCCCTTTACATTTTTCACTCTTTCATTGCAGCCATTTGCTAAAATCAAAAAAGTTCATTTTATTTCTCATTAATACACACTAAGCACCCCGTTTTGACAGAAAAACAGAAATGTAGAAATTTTTGCAAATTAAAAAAAGAAAATTGAAACATCACATGGTCATAAGTATTCAGACCCGTATACGTATTGAGTAGAAGCCCCCTTCTTGAGAATGATCCTCTCCAGTTACGTCAGGTTGGATGGTGAACGTTGGTGGACAGCCCTTTTCAGGTCAATTGGGTTTAATTCAGGGCTCTTGCTGTGCCCTTTATGAATGGTCACAGAGTTGTTCCGAAGCCACTCCTTTGTTATTCTAGCTGTGTGCTGAGGGTCATTGTTTTGTTGGAAGATGAACCTTCGGCCCAGTCTGAGGTCCTCAGCACTCTGGGTGAGGGTTTCTTCCAGGATATCTCTGTACTTGGCCATATTCATCTTTCCTTCAAGTGCAACCAGTCGTCCTGGCCCTGCAGCTGAAAAACACCCCCACAGCCTGACGCTGCCCCCACCACGTTTCACTGCTGTATTGTATTGGGCAGGTGATGAGCAGTGCCTGGTGTTCTCCACGTTTACCACTTAGAATTAACGACAAAAAGTTCAATCTCTGTCTCATCAGACCAGAGAATCTTCTTTCTCATAGTCTGGGAGTCCTTTGTGTGTTTTTGGCAAACTCTATGTAGGCTTTCATGTGTGTTGCACTGAGGAGATTTGCGGGGTCCTGAGTGTAACCCCAATGGAAAATAAAACTTTTGGGATTTTAGCAAATGGCTGCAATGAAACAAAGAGGGGAATAAAGGGGTCTGAATACTTTCCATACAAACTGTTTTTATATATATGTGTGTGTGTGTGTATTTTCCTTTGCTTACACACAACGACCAGCCAAACAGCAGCAAGACAGGTTCCTCTACACCTTAGTTGTTTGTATCTGAAGAAGAAGAAGAAGGCAAGATTTCTGTGATAATGAATGAATGATTCATTCCACCTTTCAGAGAGGTCAGCATTTGTTCTAAACTAACACAACTATTAGAGCAACTAGTACCAAGCTACCGTCATCAAGCTGTCCCCAGTCCCCCTACTTCTCGGTGGTGTCCAGCAAACAATGTGAGCTACCATCAATTAACCCTCAAATCCACAATTGAAATCAAACAGAGCAAAAACTAAACCACGTTTCCCTGGGCCCCATAGTCCAGTAAACGCTGTATAATAGTTACTATTTGTGCGTTTCACTTCTGCCAGTGTTCTTTTGCTAAATTGGTCATTGCGGGAGGGATCGTTAACAGACAACATCAGCGGTTCAAAGAGCAGAGCTGATGAGCCATTTGTGTGTCTGGTAGAGTAAAAGTTATTGGGCTTTGAGTTTTACCTCTTTCCCTTTAGTTGTGTTGATTTACTAACCCACAACCAGTGTTGTGCCTGAACGCGTTCATTGAACGATAGTTCATGAACTCGTTCATATTTTGGGCGAACGTGAACTGAACTGGTGTCTATGAACGGCACGTTCTTTCAAGTTAACATCAAAGGGGTGCCAGATTTCTATAGAAAACACACCGTAAACGCGCCTTAATAAGTAGCGGAAAAACACCCGAAAAACACCCAATCTGGCAACACCAGCCTCCAGTGTCGCACCACCGCATGCGTCATCAAAAATAAGAATGCATGGAGGCGACAGCTGCGTGTAGCAAAGAGGCGGCGTATAATAATTTAAATGAGTTTTATGAAGTTACTGACAAGATCGGTGAGGATGGGAGGAATATGACCTTTCTTTGCAAACATTTGCACCTTAATGATAACTGTCGTGTTTTTATTCCTTATTTTAAAAAGACCATTCAAGCAGCATGTGTTTGAGAATGTACTGTAGGGGTGAACGCTGCAGCTGCTGCTAGTGTGGAGTGAATGGACAGCAACATTAAAGCAACAATGGGGAAATGCTGTCGCCTCAATGCTAATGTAAACCCTGGTTGGATAAGGATTCAAATTTGGATATGAAGATTAAATCTGATGCATAGCTTCAGTGTTAAAACTGATAAAATACTTGCTGTCTGTGGTTCTGGGCTGTGGCAATAATTTTGAAAAATAATAACTTGCAGCAACGTATGGAAAAAAAGAACTGAACTAGTTGGAACTGTGAACTTAGTTCAAATATTTTGAAGTTTGAACTATGAACTGAACTAGTTCATTTAAAAATTTGTGAACTGAACTTTGAACTAGTTCATGTAGAAAGTGAACTTTCCCAACACTGCCCACAACCATCCCACACACATTTAGATTCACCTTCACACGGGGGAATGTTAGATAGAAGCGGCTTGCTCGTTATTGTTGCAGGTAAATCTCGGTTACACTTCAAAGACAATTACTTTGTGAATGTGTACTGTGATGATGGCTTGAAACTGTGCTCAAATTAAAATGAACCTAATTTTCTTTTACTTGATTAGAATATAGATTATGAGCCTGAATTTATAAATGGTCTCCTCGTCACTTATTATTTTGTGAATAATTCTATTGATTTGAATGATTTGGTGTGACACAAACCTAAGACTTAAAATGATGGAGCACAGTGAATTGAGGCAGTCTTCAAATGTTCTTGACTATCATGGTTACACAGAGCGGTCCATGTGAAGCAGAAACTTTAAGCCACCTGTTCACTTACCTGATGAACACCATGGGATGAACCACAGCCAGATAGCGATCCACACAGACATGGCACTGGAACATGGCTCTTCCTGCCACAGACATTCCACGATGGAAATTTATGAAAGTGACAAGAGAACTGACTTTCAAAAGTGTTTTGATCAGCGAAAGAAAAAAACAGAAGGAATTGAAGGTTTCCACGGTCAGCAGGTTCAGAGTTAAAAGTTCCGATGCGATGGTACTGTGCTTCCCGGAGACTATCAGCCACAGAGCCCAGCAGTTGATCACTATTCCGACGGCGTGGTCGAGGGAGCCACTGAAAAAAAACACTAATTCTGCAGACAGATGAGAAGCTGAGGACACATTGGCCATCTGTCTGTTCTTTTTCTGAAGATAGAGAATCTAAAACCAAAAGTGGATGAAACAAAATATTGATTTCATGGGATATGAAGTTGAGATATATACTTTAAATTTAGTTTCAATTTCGTCACATTAAGAATGTTTTATTTTTAATTTGTGTCAATGCGGTAAATGTGTAAAATTCATTGAAAATAAAGAGTTAACTGTCTGAAGTTAGTAGAAAAAACATAAATAACATGAACATGTAAATAATACAAATATATATATATATATATATATATATATTCACAGAAATCTTAATAGCACTACAAAACAGATTGAGATTCCTAATTGAAATGAAAATACCGACCTGTTGGATCTGTCTCACTTGTGAGCAGCTTGCACCGACTTCTATTCAAATAGCCCTGACACTTTATCTGCGTCATTTGACTAATGACACCTCCGTGTACCTTTAAACAAAACATGCAGGAAGCTCAAACTCTAGTTTTGCTCATGCTGTATTTGTCTGTCATTAAAACACTGATAACCAGTTTAAAGTTTACATTGGTACCATTGGTTTTTGCTCCTGGTGACACAATCAGGTTTGAATTAAAAAGGTTATCTTTGTTGTGTGAATAATAAAACAGGATCATTAATGCATTAGTTCATGACAACAATAATACATGCTGACATATTGAATCTTTAGCATGTTGTACCATTAAATAACAAGATTTTCTTTCATAATGTTAATATTTGTACCTTTTTATATGGGCTGGTCCACAAAAAAGAGAATCTTTATTACTAAGGGCTCTGACTCTCATCCTTCAAGGAACAAGTAACCCAGCATGCCTCTTCCAAGTTTTGGGGATTTGAACACTTTAGCTGTCAGCACAAGTCCCCTCGTAGGGCAGACCGTCTCATTTCAGCGACCACTTGGTTTGCGGCCTTTGGAGGACTCGGGAAAGCTGGGTCCTTGTGAGGATGCAGCCCACTGACTCAGCTAGTGACTCTGTTCAATAGAAAGGACTAATGGTCAACTTAATCCTAGCTATAATAATCTTAGTTATGTGTTGACATGTAACGTCATTGTGGTGGTGGGCGTGGCTGTGGCTCTGCTGCAGCGGGGGGAGAGGCTCAGGGAACAGTACCAGGTGGAGGCAATGGACCTCAGCTGGGCTGAAAAACGAGTGTTTGTCTTTAAAAACGCAGTGAGAGCGACGTAGTGAGAGCGAGACGGCCGCTCAGCTGACCCGTCACCGAGAGAAATCCTTGAATAAAAATCTATTTTATCCAACCCTGCTGTGGTCTCCATCACTCCGGTACCCCCCCCCCCCCCCTTAGGACACGCACCCATTAGTCATAAAATATACTATTATAGTTTGAAGGAAATGTTTTCACTCAGATATGAAATAAAGATGAATTATGTGGCGTTTACATTAACAACTAAGAACAAGACTTGCATTGTATTACACAACTGTAGTCACCAGTGCTTTAAAGCCTCGTCTCGTTTTCACAGCACACACGAGAGAAAACAATCTAGTCAAATGGTTTATTGACGTGCACAGTCCTTACAGACAACTCGCTCACAGTTTCTACTCATTTTATGTTAGTTGCACATGAAAAGATCTGTAGCAGATATTCAAAGACATAAGACTAATCTACATCAACGTGAGAATTTGGACCCTTTGTAGAAATGATGAGACAACACAACAAGAGGGGAATGGTAAATTCAGTCAGGATCTTCAGATGGAGTCCGGTTTGACCGACACATCCGCAAGGTCCGTGGTCTTCAAGTATTTCTAGAAGAGAATGAACAAGGAAACTGGATTAGACCGGAGTATTCCAGCCAAACACATGGCTGAAGGTACTGAAAGCTGCATTACAATAAGGGCCCAAGCAGTTTGAATTGTGCTCCATTAGAAGCAAACCCATTTAACAGATTTAAATAACAGACTAACACCGTATTACAGGCTAAACTCCAAATAGCTGAGAAAGAGGCATGTGACCACGGAGCACACACTGTCACTAACTGAAGAAATCCAATAAAAAGACACAAGAGATAAAAATATAAGCTGAAGTGTCAAAGTGAACCATGACATTCCATGCACATCCACAAGGAGTCAGCGAACAGTGGTCCTTTCACTTTGACCATCCAATATACCTTCAGTAACTATTAGCATGGAAGCACTAACATTAGCAGATAATTATCTTTTTGTATAAGAGACATTACATAGACATAACAATAAGCACGCACACACAAATCACAAAACATAAAAAATAATAAGTCTGAAATAATGCTTTTAATGCATAAGTCAGGTGGAGTATCGCCCGTCCAGCACCAGCAGATTGATGTGTTACATATGTGTAGTCGATGGAACAGCTGAGACCGGCACTACAGCTCAGGAGCCTCAATCCAAACGAGCCAGCAATCTTTTTCAACACAAATGAGTGTGTGTGTGTGTGTGTGTTTGTTGACTACCTGGAGGTTCTCATAGTGTTTGAGGGTCTTGCAGTGGTTTCTCTCTGCCTCTTTGGCTCCAGTGAAGAACCTATTACATACTTTACAGAAGAAACCCGTCTTTGGGACCAGGTACTCCAAACCTGTGGACAGACGCACAGAGACATGCCTATGTACACTGTCGAATAGTCAGACACTCAATATGTGCAAAGCCTCCCATGGGGAGTACAGAGAGAACGCGTCTCACCAACTGGGCTGCTGGGGTTAAAAGGAGGGAGGGAGTGGGCTGTTGGGAACTTCTTGTGCACAGCCTCCTGTGTGCTGGAAGCTTCAAACTGCGCATGCGTTCCTGTGAGACACAGATGAGCATTTTAGATCTGGAACAGGGACTACGAAGAGCCGGTCCTGGATCTTACTGCTGCCACTCAAATTAAACCGTACCATTGTCCACTGTATTTTGGTCCTGCTTCTTCTCCTCTTCCTCTGTTTTGTCAAACGCTGTGTGCTCCATTGTAGTGTGATTGTGGCTGAGTGGATTCTCCCCGTTCTCCCTCTGGGAAGCCACCACTACTTCTGGGCTGTTAGTGGAGGCTTCAGCGGACGCTGCAGGTTCAACTTCAGTGGTGGAGTCCAGAATGATGACACACATTTCTTTAAAAAATACAAATACAAAACCTTAAAATCCCAAAAATGTCTTAGGTGTTGTTCTCCCACCACCGAGCACATTTGGTACTGGAAACCTTTTATTTGTTTTTCATTCAACTTTTTTTCTTGAAAAACAGGGCTAGACGCTCTCGATTACATCCACTAGTCCCTCAACACATTTCCCAAGCCTTTTTTTTCACAGCGATATGAGAGAAACAACTATTTCCAGTTTAACTTCCCAACAGTAGCTTCAAATAAAGATAAAAATAATGCCAAAATCTTTTCATCAATGGCTACGTTTGTTTTTCTACAAATAATCAAAAGATGGCCACTTGGTAACCATATAATCATTTTTATAAAAGAACAGAAAAATGGCACCTATCGGAGGTGTGGTCTCCGGCCCTTCTGGTGGATATGTTGGTGCAGATGTTGGGCTGGCTGGAGTCTCCCCCGACTCACAAACATCTGACGTCACATCACCCGTCACCAGGGGTGCTGGGACATCCAACACTGATGTTTCCGTGGAAACCTCCATGGGCGTGACCTACAAAAAGAAAACAGGAAGGGACCTGTGATGTCCGTACGTTGTAAAAGATTTAAATCCCAAAACCCCCAAAAAATTGCCACAGAGAAGAGGGTGCTCGTGTACCCCTGGAGTTTTCTGTTGGACGGATGTAGGAGCATCCTCCCCTCCCTCAGCGGTTTCCATGGGAACAGAGGGGAAAGTAGCGGAAGGAAGGTCGTTCACATCTCCAACTTCATCTACCGTCACAAAGTCACTTAAGTTGAATGGGAAGCCATCAAACTCCTCGTCCACCTGATTCCATGACAGGACAAACAGCAGAATGAGCAAAGGAAAAAAGCGGAGCGTGAACACTTTGGGACTTGGATGTGTTTTTTTTATTACCATTTCAGCCTCTGCTTCAGTGTTGTTGTACTGTCCATCACTCCAGGAGCTCTGCTTGTGTTCCTCTGACCAGGAGAATGACCGTGACCCTGACCGAGCTTCACTGTAGGCTCTCTTCCTCTCCCGCCACTCTCTTTCTCGCCTCTCCTCCTTGTCCCTTCTGGCCTTTTCATTGTGCTCCCTCTCTCGCCTGGTTCGCTCCTTCTCACAGTTCCGCCTCTCCTTTTCCCTCCTCTCTCGGTCCCTGGCCTCCTTCTCCTTCCGTGTCCCCTTCTCTTTTAGCTCCTTCTTCAAGTGGTCCTCTGTGTGGTCCTTGGCCAGCACTTTGGTCTCCTCAGTTGCTTTGTTACTCTGCTCTGTCTCCGTCGGTGTCCCACCTTGTCCCCTGTTGGTGGGAGCTGCTGGGCCCACGGTTCTGGTTCTGCACTCCACAAGAAGTGCATTCACCATCTCCTGTGTAACCTGATAGCACGGGGATGACAAAACCCACACGCATCAATTTCACATGTTGCAGGTTTCTAAACGTTGCAACACATTCAGGCTCCGAGAGCAGCAGCCGTTCTGTTCTGGATACTTTACCTTGGGGAGCTCTGGCATGGCCGCCTCCTGGGAAGCCGCTTCGCCTTCAGAACTACAAGTCTTTGTCTCTTCACCAGCAGCTGTCTGGTTATCAACACCTTTGGTCTCCTCCACTGTCTCCAGAACAGTTTCAACATCTGATCTTTCCCTCAGGTGTGTCTCCAGATCTGCTTCTGGTTGGGTTTGTGGTGTAGCCAACGAGTCAGAAGCAGCAACAGTGAGCATGTCTTTTTGCATGTCCTCATCTTGGCTCCTGTTTGCTTTCAAAGCTTGGTCTTCACCAACCACCTCGTCAGTGCTATGCAGCTTTGCATCCGCTCCAATCCCCGCCAATGGAGATTCTGAATTATCTGTATGTGTTGTCTCTTTGTCTGCAGCTGCTGCTGCTGCTTGGCTGCCTTTGCCAGCTGCAGGGGGTCCCTACAATCAGAGACGGGGAGCTATTGAGTGTCCATCAAACCCACGTTCAAGCTGCAGAATTGTATGGCAATACTGGACAAAGGGTTTACTAAATGAACGTTGCGTAAATGAATGACCAGTGCAAATCCTTTATCAAAGCCACCAACCTCGGCTGGCTCCAGGGATGCCGGGATGACTTTGGTCTGTATGGTGGCCTTGGGGTCAGGCTTGCGGGAGAAGAACAGCGGGTTGTTATGGATGATGCATGGAAACTTCTGGAAGCGTTTGTACACAGACAAGGCCATAGCTGCAGTCGCCATCTCACAAATGACCTTAGCCGGAAGAGACAGGTGAGCAGTGTGTGAGACATGTCTATGTGGAGAGAACACAGCCTAAAGAGCCAACAAACAGCCCTCACCGTATTGTTTAGCTCTAGCGTCTTCATGACAGTACCAAAGCGTCGCACCAGTTTCTGGACCTCGGCGGGGCCAGACGGCGTGTTGGGAACATTACTGATCACCAACAGGGAGCTCCAGCCGACTGCAGAAGAACTCTCCTGCAGGATGCAAAATGGCTCAGTTCAGCTTTTCACCATTGGATCATAGTCAGGTGAATAAATGAAGGCGTCACCGCTGCCTGAAACCACATCAATCATAGTTTGGATTGTCCATTCACTCTTTGTGTACGTTTGTAAGAGGACTTGTGGGGCTCTGAGAGGTAGCCAATTTGGGATTTCTAGGGATTTGCAAAGAAGTAGGGTCATTAACCTAACCCCCACTAACCTAAGTCCGGAGCAGTTGCATCAAAGTTAATTTCATGTATCTTTTTTAAATGAAGAAAACACATTGGGACATGGAAGGACGCTGGTCCAAATACTCACTAATGGGTCCAGTGATCCCATCAGCAGGTTGTAGAGAGCCACCTGTTGAAAGAATGGCACTGCTTTACGGCCATGGTTCTACACACTAAACCGTAGAGGAGGATCCATGCCCAAAATGCTGGGACACTGAGTCCTACCGGGGTGTTGAGACCAACGCGCGGCCTGAGATGAGTCATCTTCAGCTCACTGTCTTCAATCTTTGCAGGCCTGGAGGCGTTAACTTTCACCATCTCTTGAGCAATCTCCATGTCTGCCACTGACACAAGGACCTAGTGTAGGAGAAGAGGTATTTTTTAAATAACAGTCTATAATGTATTTATAATATAAATAATGAACTAAGTTTATAAAACACATAAAAGACTCTGAAACAGCTGCTTTGGAGCCTCGTCTAGCCGGTTACTGCCGCCCAGTTGTGCGTTGTGTCACACTGACCTTTCCCATTTGTGTTGCCGTGATGACGTCCAAGGGAGTTCCGAAGGTCTGGACCAGCTGGAGGATGTCGCTCTCCGCCCAGCCGCTCGCAGGAAGCCCCGAGATCAGCACCATGCTCTTTTGTAGACACATTGGATTGGGATGTAAAACAAGATGCAAAATAACTCAACATTGTATTGCAAGTGATAGATTTTAAACTACGGTGGCCGAGAAGGTTCAGACAAATACAAAAGCAACAACACAACCGCAAATGCCACAACGCAACACAAAATACAAAAGGCACATCACAACCGCAAATGCCACAACACAACACGAACGCCGCAACACGAAAATACAAAAGCCACATCACAACCGCAAATGCCACAACACAACACGAACGCCGCAACGCAACACGAAAGCCGCAACGCAACACGAAAGGGAAAACGGAAGTAGCTGCCCACGGGAGCGAGCATTTTGGAGGAACGCCCACGGGAGCGAGCGTATTTTGGAGGAACGGAGCTGGAGGATGCCAGATCGTTTAAGAAGTAAGTGAAACATGATTCCTTGCGGCTACAGTTAAAGTAAGGAATCATGTTTCACTTACTTCTTAAACGATCTGGCATCCTCCAGCTCCGTTGTTACGTGCCGACTGGTTTTTGAACCTACTGGTTTGGCTACGCGTGCGTGTTTGTTTTGCCCCGACAGCGGCAGATGTTGTCTGCCTCGGTCACCTGATCCGTCACACATTCGCAAACATATTGCTGAAAATGTTCAAAATGCATCCCATATCCAATGCAGCGATTATGATTGTATAAGTGAGCACTACATCACTGCTACGTATAAAGAAATAAATAAAAGAACATACGTTTATTAAAAGATCGCCACAACCTGGATTCGAACCCGCAGTCGAGCAAAATAGCAAAACTTTATAAGACGGCGGCGCTACGCCGTCGGCCAACCGAGCTGTCAAATGCCGCTACTGATTTCACTACTTATCATGAAATTGAAAATCGTCAGTGGCAAGAACATCTTTTGGTTCAGGGTGAGCCAAGACAACTGGTTTTTGGTGGCGTAGCGTGAAATACATAGTTCTGTCAGGTTTTCTAGCACATTGCCCAAGTAGGATTACTCTCTTAATAACATCTAAACGCGTAGCCAAACCAGTAGGTTCAAAAACCAGTCGGCACGTAACAACGGAGCTGGAGGATGCCAGATCGTTTAAGAAGTAAGTGAAACATGATTCCTTACTTTAACTGTAGCCGCAAGGAATCATGTTTCACTTACTTCTTAAACGATCTGGCATCCTCCAGCTCCGTTCCTCCAAAATACGCTCGCTCCCGTGGGCGTTCCTCCAAAATACGCTCGCTCCCGTGGGCAGCTACTTCCGTTTTCGCTTTTGTGTTGCGTTGCGGCTTTCGTGTTGTGTTGTGGCATTTGCGGTTGTGATGTTGCTTTTGTATTTGTCTGAACCTTCTCGGCCACCGTATTAAACAGTAAGGTACAAAAACGGTACAATAAAGCAGAATACGTCAAGAAAATTAAACAGAACATTCTGGATTTGGTCGACAACTTTTACAATGTATGTATGTGTCATGTACCTCATCACACGTCTTCTGGTGGGCCTCGCCTACTGCAGCGTCAAGGGGAAGATATGGGGGCTATAGTTAGTATGTTTTCAACACTACATACACAAGCCATGACGCCTGCACCCCTTCACACGGACAGCATTAGTGGTACATTGGCACTCACTTATTTTGTCGCCAGGTGTCGCAGCCTCACAGATCTTCGTCTTGCTACCAGAGTCTTCCTCAGCGTCCCCTTTGTCCTGCGCTGGCGGCGGTTTGCTGTGGAAACCGTGGAAACCAAATGATTCAGAGTTGAGTGGAAATGGGCAGGGTGAACGTGCAGGACACGGGAGACTGTGACGAACCTGTTGGTCGTGTCCAAAGACGGGCCTGCTTCAGTTTTCTAAAAAGAAATCGGATAACATTGGTTTACTAAAAGTGGACAGCAGACATTTTGTGATGAACATCTCCTTCTGCAACGTACTTTCAACTGATTTTTCATCATATTGTTATGTACCTAAGGGTTAAATGGGATGTGCAATTCATGCAAGATATAAACACGTTGCAAGCAGTACCTTTGCGATTGAAGCAGTGATCTGTTGGCCTCTGATGGAGAGAGTTGTGGAGCTGGCCAAAGTCAGGGCGCATTCCGCCTTCACCATGCACACAGATGCCTGCAGCAGGGGAGGGAGACACAGTTATGATGTGGGGCCAGACATCGCTCAGCAAGACAGAGGCAGGAAAACTATCCACGGCCTCTGCAGGGACTGTAGGCTGCTGTAGATGGAATAAATGCGACTCTTGACAAACCAGAGGAAAACATCATGTTGAACTGAAATGGCCAAATTCAACTTAGCTTAACTTGGCCCTAAGCTAAAATATTTACAACATGAGCTTATGAGCCTTTTCAAGTTATCAATGAACAACCTTCTCATTGTGTTTATTCATCTTTCTTTACTAAAATACTGCTGTAGACCTGAACAGCACCTTTTGTCCTTCCCCGGTCTGCCTCTCCTCCTCCGAGCACGCCATGAGAATCACATTGTTGATCTTGCCGAAGGACCCCACCAAGTCGGTGACATCCTGCTCGGACGCGTCCTTCGGGATGCCTGTCAGATACACCAGACGATTTGCAACAAACGAGTCCTGGGAGGCGGGAGGAACCATTTTCTTCTTCCTCTTGGCTGGTGGAACTTTGGCAGACTGGAAGTCAACAGCAGAGGTTTCTAGGTTAGTTTTAGGGGAGCACCAGGTTTGAGACAATGCGAAGAAAGATTTCATCAAGTATTTCAATAAATAGTAAATGCTCCGTTTATTCTAGGTCTATAGGTTGTTTTTTGTTTTTAACTGGCTATAATTGAACATCATAATCTATAGTTTGCCGATATGTTGGTTAACCATCTTTCTCCGAGCCATTTGATGGAGTCCTTTAACTACTACTACGGCACTTTCTGAAGAGGCATTTGGTCATTTTACTCAGGAATAAAAGGGCTTCTGAAAAAAGAACAGACTGCGTATCGCTCTGGATGAAATCATTGGTTGTTCCTCTCATCAGTTACTCTTTGACAAGCATCAGCAGCCTTTGCACTTGCCGACTTGGATGCCTTGGTTCCGGTCTTCGTCCCATTCTTCCCCGTTTTGGTGAAGGTCTGCAGTGGTCCATGTTTGGAGCTACAACCCGCCTTAGAGGAGGGTGGATGTTGGCCGGCTCCAGGCGAGAACTTGTTGAAATCCTCGTGAGGACGCTTCACGCCCCTTGGAGGAAGACACTCTGTAGACGAAAACCGAAAAAGTAAAACAGATATCCACAAGTCACATTTTAAATGGTTTCATGTAAAGTGGAATACTAACATGTCCACTGATGTTTTGCTCCTAAAATCCACAACAAAGACTTATATAGGTTTTGTTTCATTTTTAATCCAATAAATGTAAACTGAGAACCTTGCATAACCGCATTTGTGCAACATGATAATGTTCACGCTGTGAACTCCCCACTTCCATCTTAAAAGTGGTCTACCTTTGTAGTATTGCAGACGGGCCTGATTGTGAGGTGAGAAGGGGCCCTTGTTCGCCCTATGGGGACGGGGGGCCACTTTTCTGCCTAGAGGAGGACTCGGGGTGCGAGAACCAGAGAGCGAGCGAGACAAAGAGTGGGATGGAGAGTGGGTCTTGGGGTCCCACGGAGCCCGGCTGCCAAATGGTCCGCTCCGACTGGGTAAAAGATGACATTTGTTAACAGTTAGTGAAGCAAAGTGGATTGAGACAAGCGGTAGTCCAAAGGTCGCTCTACATTGGCATGGATTCGTGGTTTGGTGCTGACTGAGGAACAGGACTGGTTAAGATTTCAATATTCTAAAAATCAATGTGGATTCATCTGGCTTTGCATTCATTCACAAATGACAAGTAGGCGTCGACAGAAAGCAGTTACTGGCGGAATGAATCATGTTGAAAGAGGAGAAAGTTATTCACATCGCTTAATCGGAAAAAACATCAAATCTTTTTTCTACTTTCCACGTCCTGTAGTATTACTGTACACACCATACCTGAAACAACAAATACAACATGTCGGATTGGACATGCATTGAGGACATTTGAAATGTGGAGACACGGCACATATCAGGACCCACTCCTACTGGCTGCTGGTCACGGCTAAAAACAGATGAATGGAAACGTAAGAACCAGAGCACAACTGACCTTGGTAGATATGGTTTCCAGCCAGGGTACCTTCAGAGACGCACACAAACACCTGTTAGAATGGCATTTCACATGTTCTACTCCTAAAGTCGGAGGCGTCGACAAAGATGTACTATTTCACATCTGCATCATCTTCTGTGATGTTCTGTAAAATCTCAAATGGTTGCCTGCACAGGTAGGTCCACTCTTTTGGTTCTAAGCCCTACTCATCAGTTGCGTGGTTGGCACTGCTCAAACCAATTTCTCAATAGGAAAACAAAGATGGAGGCCAGGGACATGTCTCTACGCATATGGGGGACTAAACTGTTTGCTGCGGTCAGTCTCGGTCTCACCGCTTTGGTGACGTATGGACCAAATGGCAGAATTACACTGACATAAAAACTCTCTGGGAAGGGACCAGCTTTCTTCCATCCATCCATTCTGTGACTGCACTGGCTTTTTATTTTCAGTTTTGTTATAAAATAAATATTGAGTCGATATTAATGATGACAGACCTCTAGATCCAGACATGAATTCTTTACAACAGCACAGCAGCCGAAAGCACATTGGACTCTAAGCTTTACTGTTACCAAAGATTGATTTATCCCATTTTTTTATTTGGTTCTCATGTTTGTCATTTTTGACTGCTCATCCCAAAACTAAATGCAACAAATGATTTAAGAATACTGAAGATGCAAGGCTTCAGCAGATCATTACAATCTCCTCAATGCAGATTGTTTGAAAGCTTGAACCAATTAACTGGTCATTTTGATTGCACTTTATTCCCAGTCCATTGGATTACCCTTGATTTTTGGTCAATTTTATGGATGAATTTAATTAGTAAATGTCCTGTCCTGGTTTCAGGAGCATTTTTAACCAGGTCACATGTTCTCTGATCGATTAACTAGTTTGGTTGCTAAGCTAACCACTCATTTGCCCATTTTCTTGCTACACTTTGTGTGTGCGTTTTCAGCGGTTTCACACATGGTCAACAATGTTAAATGAACATTCACTCTTAGTACTGACTTGTTGCGCAGGTCTCTGCAGGCAGCCGTGTGGTTGACGGTGTTAACATGGTCAACCCAGTCCTGAAGAAAAACGACAAGCAGAAGAGCAAGATATTACAATAAGAAACAAATAGAAGCAATCCTAGTCAAAGCTTTATAGTCACATGAATACAATCAGAGAAACCAATCAAATGATGAATTGACCTACAGTACTGAGACAAAGGCTCGAGAGGATCTTTGTGCCTCAACTTTTAATATAGTGAAAAGCCTGATCGAACCCTTGTCAACAATTAATTTCCCGTTACAAGTATTAGCAGAACTAAAACATTCTTAAACTAGTGTTCTTTATCCAAGTCACTTTTCATCATCATCATCCCAAACGTCTCCCTGATGGAAATGCTATAGTCATAAGAATTGATTGGGGTCCTGCCCCTCTCTTCCACACACACCACAGGTTTCCATGGTTACACCTTGCTTAACACCTGTTGCCATCATTATTGGTCACATTTATATTACCATAACCGGTTGTACTGCCATAACTATTCACTGCTGTCGCTTGTGTTAGTAGCTGCAATTTCTCCATCATCATCTGCTCACTACTCTCAATGGTTTATCATCGATGTCATATACATTGAATTATACATCCTTTGGATTGAACCGTGTCCATCCTCCCTAAGCTTTCTTCCCCATAAAAGGTGTGATGTGTGTGGGGACAGAAGATTTCACGTTTACAGATTGTGAATCTGTTGCAAGATCATTACATGCAATTGATTGAGGATTTATTGAACTTACACTCAATAGGCTACACCTCGTTGTCTCATTACATGTTTTGTAGATTTGTCAACCTTTATTTAAAAGATACATTTGTCTAATGAGAAAATGTATGTAAAAAGAAATTAAATTGATTCTTTTGTTCAAATATGGCAGACTTTTGAAAATGCCACACCTTATGTGAAAGAAAAAGAAGACAATCACTCAACTACGGGTAGAACAGATGCAGCGTTACAAACCACTTTAAAATACCATGGTCAACACCATTTAAAATGAAAAACTCCAAAGGCCAGAGAACAAAATGGAGTCTGTTCAACTGTTGAACAATCTAAACATTTATACTATATTTATGAGAAAATGTATAATTGTATGTTGTGGACGTCCTCCCAATCCAATAACAGATTAGTAAACGTACATTCTGAGGATGACAGTAAAAGTAACTTGATTAGCTGGACCCATAACGTTCAATGTCATACATTAGCCCATTGACAACTGGGTGTATTCCAGGAAAACAATGGATTGGGGAAAGGTTCTCTTATGAACTGTTTGAAGGGCCAGCATTGTTTAAAAATGTGTTGTCAACCTTCAACCTTTCCCTGGGAACTTTAAACAGCATTAGTATTCATATTAATGCTGGAGTTTTTGAGCTTGAACTTGGGCATAGTGCCATGAAGTTAATGAGCAAAACAGGCTAGACTTCACACATGAAACATCTTGTTGAGAAATTGTAGTATTTGAAAAATAAGTTGTTTTAATAATGGGCTTCAGCAATCAGGGTAGCGCAGTGCGAGGGGCTTTTTGGGCCACGTCGCACACTGATACTTTAAAGCCTGCTATTTCAGGCAAAGGGGGAGAAAGCCCAAGTGGAGATGTGATAGGAAGAGCACATGACATCCAAATTAGAGTCATTTTACAATCAAATGAACCACGGCACACAGGAAGGTTCTTAAAACAACAAGTAAATCCATTGTTAACCTAAGGACATGAGAAGGGAAATTAAGTGATTAGTAGATCCCATCTTGTAAGTAAATGCAGCACTGCATCGGACATCACTAATGGTGGACACCTGCAGTTCTGACTATGGAGGGTACAGATAATGCTTTCGAAGGAAAGTGCAGTACGGTGGCATAGCTGGGATTCAATACTCCAAACAATGCTGGATGCATCATTTCGAGTAGGGTCAGAGTCTGTGATCCTGTCTTCCGACAGAACTGGTTGTACGGTGCTTAACCAAAACTACTTCTACAACTCCTGACCATCTATAATCCGAAACACACACATTAAGTACTTTTCTTTTTGAATGTAGGTTTTATTCCTGTGACATTGTTTGTAGCCCCCCGGGAAGATACCTCTGATGTAGAGCAACTGTACCTAAGCTAATTTAAGCTAATTCATTTAAATATACATTTTGAACCATGCCGAACAGTACTTGATTGACATCAGATTAAACTTTTAACAAATGCCTGGTGAAGAAAAGTTTCCACAATATAACATGTGACTGTATTCAACTCAGACATCGGTACAAGGGTATGTTGGCACTCACCTTTTCCTGATCACACTGTGCGTGGCACAGGGAGCAGGTATGCGGATACACCTTTGGCGACACAGCTGAGAAATCGCTTATCATGGTGGGGGTCGGTAACTTTTTGCTGCTGACGCGTGGTCTTGAGCCAGACGAAGAGGACAGAGACCGTCTCGAGGATGCTTCGCTCTTGGCTTCAGATGGGGGCCTAGGTTTGGGTGCGTCGCGCCTGTAGTCCCGGTCCAGATTACGAGATTTGGATGACCGTGGAAATTCTCTCCCAGGTGACCGAGTGCTCTTGCGATGGTCGCTACTCGTCCTGCGATAGTCCCGGTCTCCGTGCTTACTCGAATCATTGTGTTCCAGACGAACTTGCCGCCTTGCCACTTTCTCCAACTTTGGAGCTGACGAGGACGGAAACATTTTGACTGTCCTTTCATTAGAGAGGCGTTCTCTCTTGAATATTTCTCTGGTACCAGTCTCTGCCTTTGCCCTACTGGCATGACCATAGTCAATGACTTTACCTGCAGTCTGTGTAACAGTAAGAAGGCTGGGTACTTCTGGTGAGCGTGAACGTTTCAAGGGCGAGCGGGAAGGAGGCAGCGGCATATCGTGAACACTGCGCGAGAAGGACAATGACGACGTAGAGGCCACAGTTTTCTGGTTGCCCGACTTGTTGATTTGGATGTCACGAAGTATGAATGGTAAAGTATCTGGGGTCAGCTGATCGTCAGGGTAGTGACTCAGCACTTCTAAGTCCTCATTTGAGAGTCCAAAGCTAGCCAGGATGCTTCCCGCACTCTCTGGTGTGTACAAAGCATGACCATCCCCACTGCCACCACTTCCGCCAGCATTGGGATGTCGTGCTTGGGGGGATGGTGAGTCACTTACTGGGGCTGTCCAGCTTGGGATGCTTGTTCCAGCAAGGCTGCTCTGTGGCTGCTGTTGAGGCCCCTGTTGTCTTTGGGACTGATGGCTAGCACTGGGCGGAGGACCCGCAAATAGTTTAGTTGGAGGTTGGTAGCTTGACCAGTCTACTCCTGGCTGGTGACCAGACTGATTATCCGAGGAGAGTGTCATTGGGTTAGAACTGAAACTTCCGTGTTGACTGATCCCAGAAGCAGAGCCTTGGTTCTGGTGTTGGTTCGGATGGTTCATATGGTCAATGTGGCGGTGATCCACATCTCTAGCACCCCGGATAGCCAGGGCAGACTCCAGCTCATCAGGAAGCTGTGTAGGACGAGGAAACGGGAAACCCATCACCGGCGACAGCATATTCGAGGGAGGACGACTCTGATTCTGATTTGGGGGTTGCTGATGAAGAGGAGGTCTCAGTCCACTAGAGAAAGGCGGTGTCCCTTGTTGTTGCGAGTGCTGGTGATACATGGCAGCAGAAAGACTTGAGTTTCTGTATGTTTTTCCGTTTGTGCTCACGTTAAACCCAACTGATGAAACCTGCCGTCTATTGAGAAGACTCAGGAGGGCCAGGTGAGGCGGCAGTGCCAATCCGTTGTCGTTGTGACACTGGTTGCCAATGGTGATGGTCGCTAGTGTAGCAAGCTGCTGGAGAGCAATCTGCACACGAGTCTCAATCTGAGCCAATCGGAAAGATGTCACTGCAGCAGCACCAGCCACAGGTCCAAATAGGAAATGGGTCCCTCTGGTGTTGTTGGCCAGGGGGAATGTTGCACTGGGCTCCAAACGAAGGGTAGGAGCAAGGTGCAAATGTCTGTCAGTGTGCACAGCGAGGCTGTGAGGTGGAAAGCAGAAATATACTATTACAGCACGTCTCAGTTCTCATTTTTTTATGGTTTCTTTCCTTTCCTATTTGTGAAAGCACCAAGAAATCACCTCAAGTTGTATTTCTTGTAGTCCCACAGTGCTTTTCTTTGAGGACAGGGAAAGCAAAGCAACATTATGCAAGACAGAAACTATTGATTAAACCTGCAAGGACACTACAGACATGAAAGCTCTGGGCCATATAGAAATAATAAATATCTGCCTGCCCTTAAAGAAAGACTACATAACCTTCTATGGATGTTTACTATTTGAACATAGCAGACTTTGTCCAAACATTAATTAGGCCATTCAAAGCACAACAGAACAATTTATTTTTTTAAATACTCCCTGCAAGCTATATACATCATGGCCATTTCGCAAATTCCAAAGCACACTTACCATTTCCTGGAACGAAATGAACACATAAGCAAAATGCAGAGAACTTTGCTTTGCATAGAGCCAGTAACACACAATTTAAAAATGGTAACACTAAACAAACACTTGTGTGTGTAGAACAACATGTAGGCTTGTATGACATTAAATATGGTTTACTAGTCAAAAAAATAAGTCTAGTTGGTGCTTCTTTTCACTGCCAGTGCCGATTGAAATACTTGTCTTATACTACTCTGGTGACGGTCCTAGCCAGGGCTGTTGTGGGAAAATTAGAAGTAAACTAGACATTTTGTGATCAGCCAAACCTCACCATGACACAAAGCAATTGAAGCAAATTGCAAATGTGTGAGGATAAGTCGTACTGCATCTTTACTTTCTGAAAGAATTAAAGATGAAAGTAATTAATTGCGTTGGTCCCGGTCTTAATGCAATGTTGTGCGAACTGTGCATTGAAAAAGGGGGGCACCCCTATGGAGCCAAATCCAGGTCAAAATTTTTCTTCATTCGAAGAAAAAAAATGTGAAACTGAAAGTTTAAGTTTTGTTATTGAACATTGAAAAATACAACACTGTATTCAAAATAAAAATAAGTGGACGAATAATATTTTTATATTTTATTATTTTTTTGAATAAAATATTTTTTTTCATTCTTCACTTGTATTGTATATTCACTGTATTATATTTTTCGGTTGCAGATTTTATATTTTTAGATTCAAAACTTTTTTTATCTGTCCTCAGCCTGATTTGTTGAGCGGTCACTCATGATGACACGCCACGCCCCCTACGCCACATCAGGATCAAAAGTCAATGTGAAAAAAAAGATCTGACGGCAAAAAAAAAGGTTTTGAACCTGACAATATAAAATCTGCAACCAAAAAATGTAACACAGTGAATATCAAAAAATAAATAAAAGTGATGAATGAAAAATAATATTTTATTAAAACTGAGTCAAAACTTTATTCCACCCGAAAATATTTTTCGTCCAATTATTTTTATTGTGAATACAGTGTTGTATTTTTTCAATGTTCAACATCACAATAATCACAAAAATCACCCGAATGAACAAAACTTTTGACCCCCACCCCCATGAAAACCTCTCCCATGGATAATCAGGCAAGTACAAAGTAAGACAAGAAGAAGATCAAATGCAGTTTAAAAACGTTGTTATGGTTCACACATCATCGCATTAAGACCGGGACCAATGGTATTATTAACGTACTTTCAAATACGATGATGAGGTAACAACTTCCCATCTAAACAGGCCCAATAAAACATTAATTCTTTCAGCAATTGAAGATGCATTAGTATTTATCCTGGCTTATTTGGGGTTTGAGTTAAGTCGAGGTCACAAAGGTCTGATCGCAAAATTCATAGTTGACCCACTACTAATCACAGTCATCAGAGTAGTAATTTCAATCGGCTTAGGCAGAAAAATACGAAACTTGGTCTCTTGTGTAATATTACACCAAATTTATTTTGGCTGTTGCAACGGCAAAATACAATGTGGAGGGAACGTTGAAGTTGATAAGATACAATCATTTCTTCTGTGATCGGACCTTAAAGTTGCATGTTTTGCAACATCTTCATAGGGATTTGGTTCTAACAGGGAAAACGGGAGTCATGTATCCACTGAAACCAAGTGTGCATCTAATAGCAGGGTTAAAGCTGTTCCTCACTGCCTGTGAGGGACTGGGATTGATCCCGTACGTGCGATCCAAGCTGGATTTACACCTTCATAAATAAAAATCAAATAGTTTCTTTTAAAAAGGTATTTAAATCAATGATTTTGAATACCATGTATAACCCATTGACACTAATCCAGCTGTTCAAGTCCTGTCGGGCCATAATCCAATATTAAGATAAAGAAAGAAAGACGGGAACAGAAAACTACCAACTGTATGTATTAAAAGAAAAGAAGCAGTTAAAACATATAATCCAAACCTGTGATTGACAAACATTGTGTTGAGCTGCTACAACACTGAACAGACAGACATGTGCATCAATGGTCTGACTATTCAGAGCCTTGGGTGCACACTTTCTGTCACCCGGTTCACACTGAAGGTCAGAGCTATAACTCAAGTTATCATGTTCACACAAGGGATTTCTGTTGCCACATAGGACACACGGGGGGTCTCGCTTTCGCAATTGGAACACCGATAAACTTCATCGTAATGGCCGACGGCAATTCCGGGGGAAAGTCATCTAATCCGAGAAATAGAAATGTGGTGGAGACCCAAGGGTAACGGTACTTTTTTAGGAACAATTGAGCTTGGTTAATCGGTATCGTATCCATGTAGAAGGTGAGTCAACAGCTGCACCAGAGTCCCTGCATGTCGGGTGTGCCGGTTCGGTGCTTCTGAGCAACGGACCTGAACATTTGGATTAAAACTCGTTCAAACCGGCCACATGCAGACCTTCAGCCAAACGAAACCCCAACCGCATGCTTATATGTGCAACTGGGCATACTATGATAGAACAAATACCTAATTTGAGTAGATAGCCAACCACGTAAACCGGGAAATACATCCCCCTCCTATACGTAGAACCACACATAACGGCCATTTTGGGTGTTTTCACGACGTAGCGTTCGCTTTAGCTGCCTAGCGTTAGCTACCGAAAAGAGACCCGTGACTTTTAATGAACACTCGCCATTTCAAAATCCGTTACACATCAAAATAAAAATACCTTTGACCAATGTTCGGTGTGAGACTTTGTTGTTACCGAATAGTCGTGATTCCTTTTCAAGCCGCAGTCTCTAGAATCAGGCTGCGTTCCAACATTGTAGACATCGAGGTGCACTTCCCCCCGCAGTTTTTCAGAATAAAACATCAAGACATATCGAGAAAAAAATACTTTCCTGCTGGATGAAGCTGTTCTTAAAAATGATGTTATACAAACATTAAGAAACTACCGTATGCCTCTAATTAGGTTATTCGTTTCTCGAAAAAAGTATGAAAAATAGGAACAGACTTTTGTTTGTTATTTGGTTGTTATATTGCACATACAGTAGCTGCATCCAAAACGATAGAAATGAGAAAGGTCTGTACTTATTACGTACGTATTTCTCTTTTCTAGTCTTCCACCCACTCATGACACTTTGGATACAGACTTTCTCATTTCTACCGTTTTGGGTGCAGTTTGGTTCGACAAGGTGGCCTTCACCCATTCACAAACTGATGAATGGAGCTACCACACACAGTGACAAATCAGTAACCAACATTCACAAAGCTGTTTGGAGATTTAGTGTTGACAAATCAACATGCGGATTAAAGGAGCCGGATACATCCGCTGATCCTCCAATTGAAAGACAACCCTGGTCTCCACTGAGCCCCAGTTGTCCTTAGGTGCACTCAGTATCTCCACCGGGTGCGTCTGTTAGCTGTTAATAGCGTTATCCTCTGTTACCTCTGCTTTTACAAACATAATGCAGGACTGCTGCCAGCTAACTAGCTCTCTTCCATGCCTTGAGTGGAACAATTCGTAAACCATACCGGAAAAAGATTTCAAATTTTCTTCCCTTTTTCCCTATTGAAGGGTTTTTCATTTCAGATTTTAGGCTATACAAAATAAAATGAATTGAAATTTAAGCAGCTATTGATGACGTCCCTTTCTGGACGATTAAATGTGGTGGGAAGTCAGTACTCAATGACATGATTAAAACAGTATGATGGTCAATAAAAGAAACTTTCTTAAGTCATAATTTTGACTTTTTTATCTAATAATTTTCAACCCTTCTTTTTTTGGGGGGGGGGTGACAGATGCGTGCCATACACACACACAAAAAAACAAAAAATAATGTCGTTGAATGTGCTGCCAAAAACTGCTTGGTCTTAGCATTGTAACAATTTGTGGCATGACCAGTTACTAAGACATGAGGACAATGAGAAATAATGTTGGTAATTAGATGCTAAAATAGAAGAAAGAGATGTAAAGAACAACTTGTCATTGAATGTGATCTGGGTATCTGTTTCTGCAATAAGTTCACACTACTGACCCCACTTAACCTGAATGTCAAGGGTTGAACTTTATAGCAACTTGCTACAGCCCTGCATGTGTTTTTTTCTTGCATGAACATAATCCACATAACATAAATGATGACATTTGAAGCTTGAGGCTTGGTTTAGTTAGAGCTTTGGTAAGTCTCCAGCAAATGATTCCAAGTTAATGTCTCTAAAAGTTATGTTTGTGTGACTCAGTCTAAGTTTCTGTCTGACCACATCGCTCACACATGGACGCAGACACAATAACGAACACACACTTCAGGGACACACCGTGACGACTAAAGTACATTATTTAGAAGTATTAAGGAGCACTTTGTTCAAAATGTTCAGTGTCATTCTTAGTGAACCACTGGCATTGCTTGGACATATCCAGTTATATTCAAGATGGACCACATGCTGCGGTACAGTCCTCATGTTTCCACATGATACTTGTTTTTACACCCAGGCAGCATTCCTATTTCGAGTCATATGAATTACTTAATTAGATCATCTGGATCAAGTGTGACTAAGGTAGTAAATAGTGGATCAAAATACTACCAAGGCTGGGACAAGCTCTCGCTTCATGGAAGTCAATGGGTATGTCCATAGATTTCATACAGCGAATGAACATTGCCACCATGATGTCACGTATTGGTTTGTGGTCTTTTCCATGTTTAGTTTTGACTCTGGGAACAGAAAGTAGACCTGTCCCAGATGAGCTACGGGTTCGTGGTGGTTCACAAGGTATCTGTAGATCAGATCAGGGGTGCCCACACGGGCGACCGAGTAAGCACAAAACTAATGAACAAGCCTCTGTCAGAAGCAAGGGAACTGCCAATATCATTCCATCCATTGTTTATTTCCTTACCCGGATGACTCGCACTGATTGAAGTCAACCATTAATCGCAATTAATCACGATTAAAAGCTTGTTATTGTTTTAAAGACAAATTTGACAAGAAATGAGTATCACTTTAGAAAGTGTGTATTTTAGACATGCCAGAATTCTACCAATCAAATATAATTTATGCGATTCAATTTGTGAATATACGGGGTAATGGATTTGATATTGATTGAACTATATGGTCAGACTTATTTTGCTGACGGACTTGCTATGTGGGGCCTTCCAGATAGGAGACAAGTTAGTTTAGGGGCAAGGCGTTTTTGGCCATTCATTTCAGATGTCCAATCCAATGAACGTTTTAGATTCATCATGAACTGTTGGATGCTGCGGTCCATTTGATCACACAGCTGTGACAACATAATAACATAATAACCAGGTTACTTGAGGTCCATGCAAACATCACAAGCATGCCAACATGGAGAAAAGTGAGCATTAAACTAAGAACCAATGGGTCCATAGATTTCTGGATATCTATCAACTATAACTACATTCAAAAACTACTTTAAAAAGCACTGATCGTGTTGAGAGCAAGTGACCAGCTAATCAACAAAATGTAGAACAGACTAAATATGAGAGTTGTATGTTATATGGAATATGTTTTATTGACGACCTCCCAAGTAATGGTTGCAATCTGAAATGAAAGAGAAGACCGAAGAAGCAATGTTGAAATTCTTCTTCGACAGAAGCAGGAGGAGCAGAAGGAGTCCTGAAGGAGGACGGGAGTAAAGGAGAGAAAGAGAAAAGAACAATTCTAGTCCGTCTGTCAACAACAACTTACTATTAGAAAAATATAATACTCACTTTTTGAGCATTATGTCATAAAGTAACAAAAATAAAATCAGACAGGTGTATGCTTTTAAAACATTGACATTTCCTGACATCTAGTAAGTTACATGTTCTAAAAAGAATGCATAATTGCATATTGCAAAAAATGTTGCTCATTTAAAGTTTGAGGATTAATAGATGATGTGCGTTAACTCAGCAGAGAGAAAATTGTACTATTGTTAAATGGATCTACCATACAATATATATATATATTGGAAAGAAGAGCTTTTCTCCATAATATATTTGGAATTGTCCTCTTATGCTATTTTATTTACTTTAGCATGAATAAAACATTACTGATTGGTGCACGTTCTGCCACATTGCAGGAATCAAAGGATCAGGGGAAACATTTCTGGTGGCCTAAAATGCATTATTCAGCATTCATTTGTACTTAGCTTCACTCACTCTATGCTACTCTATGCTACTGGTTGTTAAAAATCAAGATGGGGAGGCAAAATCACTCAACTCAGGTAGTCAAAACAGCAGTCCAACAGGGGACGACTTCATTAATGACGCAAAAAGAAACTGTGAAATGATTAAAGTTTTAAGTGAAAACACAGACAACTCAAAGGTAGCAAACTGTCTGTCACAAGGTAGTCCCGCCTTAACGCATCCCCTGCTTTATGGTCAGTTTGACTCAAAATTAAGTGTGGTTTACTAAATGAAAAAGACTTGAAACTAGAGATTGAAAGCATAAACTCTTGTTCACTGAGGCAATAAATCAAGAGAGACTTCTAGAGCAGGGGTTCTTAACCTTTTACAAAGTGGCCCGGGGGCCGTTCAAATATTAACACTGTCTTGAATTAACTAGTTAATATCATTCTAGCTTTGATTTGTATTCAATGACTAAATTAAATAATAAAATAAAAGTTTACCAAGCAATGCTTTCCCTCTAGCGTTGGATCTTTGGTTTCCACATGACGCTTTGATTTGGACGCCTTCAATGCTTTGGTGGAGTTATGCTGCGTTCATACCAAAAGGGGGCGGGGCTTACCTCTGTTACTTGTCTCCGTAAAGACTACTTTCCGTTATCCACCATGGACATAAGCAAACGCTATTTCTGCTCTTTATTTGTTTGAATTACACAAATGTCCGAACCGCAAATGCCGTCATTTTTGGGTTCATGGCCGCACGCAGCTTGAATTTCACAGACTCCTCCAGGAAGTGCGTCTGGATGGATGCGGATTCCAGCGCTGCTTCAGGCTGACCAGCAGCCGGTCTGGTGACCTGTTGTGTCGCTCGGTGCCCACGTCCCTCGGTTAGACACCAACTAACTAACTAACAGGCGTTCAGTCTCAGCTGTGTCTCCAGTGAGACTGTTTCCTAAAGTGTCTTCACGCTGTGACAGCAGGACAGCGGAGCATCTCAACGCTGATTGGCTTTCACAATACAGCGTCGGGCAAGTCTTTCCCCCAAATAAAAAATATTTCAACCACGGCCCTCTGCGACCCACAGGTACAGATTGGAAGTGTTTTGCGGCCCTGTAGGTGGCGCTCGCGGCCCAATCGGTTAAGAAATCACTGTTCTAGAGGACCAGAGGAGCACGCCCACCTCGCTGTACTCCAGATATTGCCAATGCAGGTTTTCTGGGGTGAATGATTCAAGTGTCCCTGCTGTGAGGCTGGAAGGGAAATCGTCACTTGTATGTTTCAACAGACAAAGTGTTGAGCAATGGGAAAACTTAGTTAGGTTGTCGAAGCCTGCTGACAAGCAGAGGCCCATGGGATAAGCCTTCAAGATCACAGCTGTCTGCACCAATTGGACAAGGATTCCTCTCAGAAAGAAGCAACGATTTACTGGAACAAGTTAAATATCTGTCGCCGTCATGTTATTTCTAGCCTCTCTATTCACATCCATCAACACTTATGTGTAGGCAAAAAACAAAGTGACAATAGATGAAATACTAATACTATTGATCCACTGCAGCCGACAACAAATGTCATAAGCCCAGTTGTGCTGATTATCATACAGAGACTTTAAAGGCTCACTGTGCTTTTTGAAATTTAGGAATTTTCAAAAAGGCCAAATGAATTGCTGGAAAGTATTTTGTTTTTTATCCTTGCCTTGAGTAACATTTTCACGTTTTTTTGTGTTTATATCCGTTTCCATCATATTCATGAATTAAGTGTTTGAAATTGTGATTTTCAAAAATCTTGCCTCATTCAAAACAAATGAAATGCATAAAGAGGTCCATACAAAAGCTTAGAGGGTGAACATGATGAGCACAGGCCACTGATTTATAAAACAAACAGATGTCACCACATAAAGATGAATGCTTCTTTTCAAACTTTCGAACCTACAGGAAGTTATAAACTGAAGTGTCACTGCCCCTCTCAGCTAACCCTGTTACTCACTGATGAGCTGCTTTTGTGAGGTTAGTGTTGACCCTCTGAGCTCGCTCCTTCTCGCTGAGCTCCTGCATCTCCGGACCACTGTGGGAGCCCGAAAGCACCACCCTCAAAGATCCAGAAAGGAC
This sequence comes from Pungitius pungitius, assembly GCF_949316345.1. Lineage (NCBI taxonomy): Eukaryota > Metazoa > Chordata > Actinopteri > Perciformes > Gasterosteidae > Pungitius > Pungitius pungitius. The sequence continues at coordinate 7,281,891 of NC_084908.1, forward strand.
AGACTGAAGAGCCAAAGACGGGACCAATCCAGAATGTGAGACCTGCTGCCACCATCTACAAAGTCCCAACTAAGTGTAAACTTTGAATTCTTGTTGCTGAACACTGCTTCGTGCAGGCGGCCCAGCACACGTATCAAGTGACCTCGCTCTCTCTCTTTCTGCCTCCACCCTCTCTGGCATCTCACAGCATTACACCCGTCTCCCTGTATCACTCATACACACTGAGTCATTTTTATCACCCCCTACACTGTCAGAAATGCATTCTGAAAGTAATAGTTCACTGGCAAAAGAAAGGCATCTCCAATAACACCATATCAATTTGAATATGTGGCATTGAAGTGTTTGTATTACAGTACAACACGCACAACACATTGACAGACTTTGAATTCCGATTGCCTTTAAACTGTATTTAGCTGTTCGTAATACTCAGTCAGGCGGCATCAAGGGTTAAGCCTCTTTTAGAGGATGGTAGGTCACAAGTCATAGCCTCAGGGTCTCCAGTTACACCAGACCGCTGATTCAGAAGCAGAGTGGTCGAGCGCAGGAGGACAGTTAGAGGGGAGTCAGGTCAGACCCATTTAGGAAGATATGGCGACAGTGGAAAGTGGAGTAATGGGTATTTTGGTGCAGTGGGAAAGGGAAGGAGGCAACACTCCAAAATGATCCAGAGGCTTTGGATGATGCTGCAGAAAACCTGGCTCTTGTTGATGCTTTTGTTGATTATGCATCAGTCAGAGACACAATCTTTTATAAGTTAAGTCTCAAATGTCACCGTGAACAAAGAAGAAACAATAGTGGACTCTTACCAATACAGACACTTGTACTAAAAGGTTGCTACGGCAATTTAGCTGTTGCCCCCTCGACCCGACCCTGGATAAGCAGGTTGAAGATGAGATGCCAGAGGTCCGTTTCAAGTAGTGAAACCCTGAACTCTGATTTACCCTGAGATGGGAAACTCTGCGTTTGTGGTTTCAGAACAGCTGTTCAAGAGTTGGTTCAATCAACTCAGAGTAGATTGACTCAGAGTTGAGCGTGTGCACCACCACAGTATAAAGGCAACATGAATAATACATATAATGTATTTTATTCAGGTGCATCCTGTGGAACTCCTCTTTAAGACGTTTAAAAGACGTTTCACACTTTCCTCACGGCTCTGCATACAGTAGCTTTACTAATATTCTCCATCACCGATGTTGTAAAGGAAACTACTGTTTGCAAATGAAGTAATGCTTCAAAAAGAAAATGCTCCGATGTAAGAGCATGTCCACAATGGGGGACGTTAGTTATATGAGGACAGTGAGGTTATGGACATATTTGATGGACTGTGAGTATAAACGATACCGTTCAAACAAGTAGTTATCTGGAAAAGAAGAGGACACGCCATGTTAAAAAAAAAACTTTAGTCTTTAACATAACAGGATCTTATTTTATTAATATGTGGAAACTGATTCAGAGTATGAATGAATGAGGAAATGAAAGAGCGCTGTGTCAGAGGGAGGAGCCTGTGAAAGAAGAACACCTGCTCCTGACCAGGTTAGGGTCACAGGCTCAGTTACCATAGCAACTGACCCTGAGCTTTAGTTACCTCCCCTTCTGAAACAGACAACCAGAGTTTCCCTCATCTCAGGGCGAACAACCTCTGAGTTTACACTAAACACGCTTCATCAAATGGACCCCTGATCTTTGCAGCTACGGTTCCCTCATCTTGAAAATGGTTGACAGTAAGCTTTTTATTATAGGAATTAAAATCATAATAAGCCTGAATCTTTCTGAACAAAACCACAAGAACTCTAGAAAAATGTCAGTATGAGAGAACCAGTGTGATGTCTACGTTGACATGTCAGTCCTACACACTCTATTGGACAGCAGTTTTCCCTTCCAGCAAACTGGTATCTAGGCAGACCGATTTACATTTAATCTTTAATTTCTCAATGAACCTGGCAGTAAACACAACTATTTCAATAAAGATGGCTTTTATTATTGTTATGTATGTAAATACGTGGTTTGGCTGTGACTCCCTGTGCCTTATGTGCAAATCAACAGCAGTTGGTTGATATGATTGATGATGGTTCCATTTCTGCTCAAGCAAAAAATGCAAAACCCCGAGCAGCATGAAATTCCATCTGTGTCTCTGAGTGTGTGTCGGCGAGTTTCATGTGGGACAGAGCTATAGTCTGTACATGTCTAGCTGTGTACGCACATATATTTATTTATGTGACTCTGTCTCTCTGTTCTATCCACCACAAGAATACCAGAAAACAGCAAGTAACAAGCTTAAAAAATCATTGATATAAAGTATCATCAGCTTCTAGGAATTGTTATGGCGAACTGGCTGATCATACGTGTGGCTCCGGAGGAGGAATCACCAGAACCAGGCTATAGCTCATGTGTTTCCCATCGTAGTGTCTATGTGTTGTTACACTGGGGGTCTGGTGGAAGGTCTCCTCCTCTTCGAGGCTCTGCACCGTCAGCCACTCAAACACCATTTCTCTGTAGAAGTCAGTCAGCTTCCTTCCACCACTTTACAGATGGGGCTTTTATATTGAAAAGACATGCTACTTTTTACAAGCCAATGGATTATTGAAACTGTGCTTTCAATCCACGATTAACCTGTGGTCACTCAAAGGATCTGGCTGAATCTGGCTGGAGCACCTTGTCATTTAGACTCTATAAATGAGCCAATATAAAACACAGAAAGCCATGATTACAAAAGGACCGCTTTTCTGCAAGTAGACGTACTATGATTCCTCTATTTTGGAGCATTTTCTGCCGATATATGTGTCCTTTCTTCTTTTAAAATGATGAAATGAATGAAATGGTTTTACTACTTTTATTTGAGTACATACCACACTGGTTGGCTTTGGTTAAAACGAGGTGACTAGTTAAGTTAATTTAGGCTGGGTTTGAACACTGCTCAGTGAAAACAACAGAGAGACCCGTTGACAATAGTCTCGGTCTGCATCATTTGTGGTGTGAAAGCAAACAGGATTTTATGACATTATATGATACGAAACAGACATGTAAATTGTTTTTTAAGGAGTTTCCTGTTGGGTCACTGGCTGATGAGCACAACAAACTTATCTCGTACTTGGTCAGTTCTTTAAGGAGCCGTTAAAAATAAAGATACACACGTGGTGGAAATCAAAAACACACATTTTGTAGACATTTACCCTCCAATTCTTAAATACCACTAGAGCTCCACTACCTGGTCGATTTGAATGGTGCAGCTGATACAAAATATAATGAAGTCAATTTTTCACATAAGCCGCTTTCTGAAATACCCCCCAGGTGTCCTCATGCTTTCAATACCATGCATGTTAGGATCAAGCAGCGTTAATATAATCTGCATTTAACGTTTCGTTTTGAACAAAATTACATGCTGCAGAGCGCATACCCGGAAAAACACATCCCACGTGTTGTCGAATTAGCTGCGTTAAGTTTAAAAGAATTAAAGGTTACTACCGGAAAAGTGTTGCCTTCAGAGTAAATTGCAGGACCTGTTTTGTCAATATGTATTTATAGTATATATTTTGCATAAGATATTATTATTTTACAAGACTTTTTTATTGTATGGTTGTCAAATAGCAGCTACTTGTTTTCATCAATTTACGCTGCTGCATAATGTGAAAAACCTGCATTGCATAATTTGATAGTGTTCTATCTATTGTAATTGCAGTTTATTTTGTTTAGCTCGCTCAAAAAATAGTTTGTGAAGCCTTTATTGTGAAGGTTGATAACGGAAGTAGTTAATCTCACTGTGGTACACTTACATTTGCAGGAGTTTCATGCGGTGTGCATGAGGTTCTTCGCTGCACACATTCAGTACCAACGAACAGGTAACGTTGTTACTTTTGACTTGTTGACCTGTTGTGGAAAGCAGGCCCAGCATCACGCTGACTGGAGACGGTTTATCCGAGTCTTTAGAACTGCAAGTCAACGATACTAACCCTCGTTAGCTTGTTAGCCGACTACTGCTAAAGTGAATGTGAATTAACGTTAGCTACTTAGTTCACGTTATAACTTCAAACAGTTATAGCTTTCACGTAAGTTAAATGCTGACGAACGTTAGTTGAGCAATACATAAAGCTGACCGTCGACCTCTCGTCCACAGTACTTAGTAAATATCAAATAAAATATCTTAGGTTCTCTCATGAGGTGTTCAAAGCCAGACTAAATAAGTGAAGGCTGTTCACCACCTGCTTAAAACAATGCACGTGTAGTCTTTACATCTGACTTCAGACATCTGTTTGCCTCAGATGGATGAAAGTTTACCTGAACAGAATGGACGGACGACTCCAGCGAACAAGAAGGAGGAGGAAGAAATGGAGGTGACCATGACGTCACAACTGGAAAGTCCCATTGTGCCCCCCGCCAGCGCAGTTACGTCATCAAATACACAAACCCCCCTAGAGGAAAAAAGAGATGCTGTGCTGTCTGTAGCCCCACTGTGTCAGACGGATGAGTGTGAGGAGGAGGATTCAGACAGGTAATCACTCAGAGCTCTACTAAAGGCTTGTTATTCATTCAGACAGATGTTCACTCAGAGCTCTACTAAAGGCTTGTTATTGATTCAGACAGATGTTCACTCAGAGCTCTACTAAAGGTTCGTTATTGATTCAGACAGATGTTCACTCAGAGCTCTACTAAAGGCTTGTTATTGATTCAGACAGATGTTCGCTCAAAGCTCTACTAAAGGCTTGTTATTGATTCAGACAGATGTTCACTCAGAGCTCTACTAAAGGATTTTTATTGATTCAGACAGATGTTCACTCAGAGCTCTACTAAAGGCTTGTTATTGATTCAGACAGATGTTCACTCAGAGCTCTACTAAAGAATTTTTATTGATTCAGACAGATGTTCACTCAGAGCTCTACTAAAGGCTTGTTATTGATTCAGACAGATGTTCACTCAGAGCTCTACTAAAGGATTTTTATTGATTCAGACAGATGTTCACTCAGAGCTCTACTAAAGGCTTGTTATTGATTCAGACAGATGTTCGCTCAACGTTTTTATTACAGCACAAGACACTAACTGAAGCTTTTCCTCTCCTGTTTGCCAGTGGTAGCTCATCCTCGTCGTCGTCCTCCTCCTCCTCATCCTCCTCTTCTCCCACTGTCACCATTTTTGAGGATGAAGATGAGGAGAGTTTCAGCCAGCCAGCCCCCATCAAAACCCGAGATGAGGTCCTGCTGGAGGTCAGTCAGTGGGGAAGAGTTTTTTCTCCGTGTTGAACACAATCGTTTCACTTCTTTTTATAGGAAATGGGTTTCCAAGGGTTACAGGAGTGGATGCATTCAAACAATTTGATACAAACGCCTTTTGCCATGCAACAAAACAATGTTGGTTAAAAGTGTTTCATTTATTGTTTAAACATAAATGAACTCAACCATGCCTAAAATAAAGTACAATCTAAAACGGGAGCTATCTGGTCAAACTAAGTAATTTTATCATGTAGCCTAGGGCTGCACGCTATAAGATCTCCTTGCACTATGAATCTCTCACATACCGCTCATAGCGTTGTTACACCATAACAACAGACTTTGCTCTTCGGCAGGCAGCAGATTCACGTCATTGTGGAGCGGTTTATTATATATTTCTTTATAACAATGAATAACCCACAACAAACTCTTTAACTGGGTAAAACACCACGACACAACAGCTTGTGACAAACAATTTGTAACACTAATAATTGTACATTTATAAAAACATTTCCCCGCCGAACTGCATGCTGGGTACAGCTCATGACAGCAACTCTGTTGCTACATGAAAACACACAAAAGAGCGACACAGAAGGAACAATGAGAGACCAGAGATGCACCAACACAACTTGTGCCGCCTGCAAATGTATCTAGATTGCAGAAAGTACAATTTTTTAAGCTGTGATGAGGTCAGAAAATATTGACAGATCGAGGAAGATTTCCTTTCTGTTACTGTCACTGGTAATCATTAAGTTTATAGATGTGTTGCTTTGGTGATTTTGCCAAACTTGCTTCATAGACCCAAAAAGCCTGATTTATGTAATATTATCCTGAATATGATCAGGTACGAGGACTGGGGCCCAGAGTTTGAGCCTGTGTTTGTGTGCAGGAGCTGCCAGCAGTGGAGGAGTTGTCTGTGTCGTTACCAGAAGATGCAGAACTGCGGCCTATAGGAACGATCTCCAGTATAATTCAGCAGCTCGGTGAATAAACAAGCACACAGTCACACCGCAACGGTCTAAACTACAGACTGAATAAAGTTTTTGTTGAGAAAAGTTTACGTGGAGCCTTGAGACAGATTTTCTAACCGCACTTTTGACGTCGGCAGTTGTGATCCAGTCCCTGAGGGACACGCCCCCTTTGACTGATGACAGCGTCATCTTTACATCTGATAGGCTGGCTCTTGGAAAGGTGGGTGGACCAGCTCTGCCTATTGGTGACCTCTGTCCTCAGTCTTTTTGCGTCACGTTGGGTCCTACATGGTGATATTTGCTTCATGTGTTTCAGGTGTTTGAGGTCTTTGGCCCCGTGTCCAGTCCACTGTACATTTTGCGTTTCAACTCTGTGGACCAGATTACCAACAAGGGGCTGGCAGAGGGACAGACTGTCTATTACACACCGGGCATCAAAGAGTACACAAGTTACATCCTCACACAGCAGCTCAAAGTGTAAGTGCATGCACACGCAGTATATGATGCATGGAGCACAAGTTAGACCAATAAGACACTTATTTTAGGTTATTGGTTAAGCAGATGCACTTTGACATGGGAAGTTTGTTTCTGTTGACTTCTAATTGCTTTTACTTCAGTTTCAAAGGATCCGATGCATCCTGGAAGAATGACCAAGAACCACCGGTGGAGGTAAGCGCAGAGAGACAAAAGCATTTCAGCCTCCAACCAGCCAGGCACCCAACACGGGAGATAGTTAGCTGATCCAAACATGCACCATGGTGTTTATGTGCAACGCGCTGTTAGTTGCATTATTCGCTGAACCACTAGAGGGTGCACATACACGTACCGTGCCGTGTGCATAAAGGGTCAAAACACCCTCCAACAGAGGAGCAAATGGACCAACACTTCATTCCCTTGATGCAAGATTTGTTAAGGAAGTGACATTTTTACTCCAATGATTATTTAGTAATTATTTAAATAGAACTGGTTCTCCGTATCTCAAGGAGGATGCAGTGAAAAACGGATGATCCGTCTCATGGACCACTGTTGGGATAAAGTAAGGGTGGTGCTCATTGTGAAAGCAGCTCTTCTGTTGGATCCATTTAGGCCAATTCTAGAACTAGAACAGCAATAACAGCACCTTCAGTGGATCATGTGAGCCCTTATCAGTGTTTGTACACCCTATTTTACCTTCAGAGTCCGAGAATAAAGCCTGTGCTTTAAATGCAAATGAGTCCCAGCCAATCCGTCTCTCCTCTCTCCAGGCTTTAGATTACAGTGATGATGAGAAAGAACAGGAAGCTAAGAAGAAAATGAAAAACTGCAGAAAGAAGAGGGACAACAGCAATGCAGGTATTTGCACACAGGCTGAATGTTTAATGTTAGCTACTACGTTCTGAAAAAGGATGAAGGTTACAAACCCTACTCTGCCTCATCACATTTTTCTCCTCGCTCCAGATAATTCGGCCAACATTACCCAGAATGCCATGCTGCAGCAACGTGATGTCAGAGGTTTCCCACCACCCAGACACTCAGGACCTTCACCCAGGCATCAGAACCCGAGGAACAAACACCCACAGTTCAGACACGCACACCCCCATCCCATGTATCCCCCCCCTCCCTGCCCCTACCCTCCTCCACCGTCTCACTTTTTCCCCCCACCCAACTTCCCCCTGTATCCCCCCCCTCCTCACTCTTTCTTCAACCCATCCTTCTCCTGTCCTCAGTGGCCAGCCAACTCTGTCCCCTTCGCTGACCTCCCTCCTCCTCCTCCTCCTCCTCCCCCACCCCCCCCTCAGTGATGTAGACGCGAGCTGGACCTCCTGCTGCTGCGTGAATGATGTCATCTGCTTGTAGACAGATGTGCCACATGTACCAATCAATGGCTGCGCTTGTTAACTGTTTATTATGCTTTACAATCACTAACTATAAAGTCATGACATCACAACCACATATTCTGCAGCTCCCCCCCCATCCCCTCCTCACGATGGTTACTGGTCGTCCCACAGATGCTACAATCAACTTGGAGCAGAGCAGAGAACCTGCATATAATGTCCAAACAATATACAACTATTGTACTGATAATGACCTGCACACTGCTGCGTCGGTGGCAGCTGTGTGCGGACACTGTGGCCTTTTTTCACAGCAAGGTGTAAATGTGACGCAGGGTCCAGTCATTGTCAGTCCTATATCATATTGTATATTTACTGTATATATTTTTGTACCAAAATGCTTTCTACATGTCAGTGTTTTCTGTTTAATGAGCTGAATCCACACATTTCTCTTGTCCAACGTGTGTCTGTGTCCTTCGTTCTCCTCCACCTCTTTCTACCCAGAGGGAGACCAAACGCTGAATAAATGAGCGAATACCACAGTTGATTTTCTGTCCTCATTATGTCCCAATCTGAGCTCCAAATCTCTGGCATCGAGTCCTCAAACACTTGAGGATTTGACAGTGAAACTGCTGCTGACATTTCTCCCTCCATCGATGCTATTCCAAATTTATAAAACAAAAAATTGAATTCACAGACAGCGAAGAGTGCAGAACTTAAAATGAGAATTCAATAGAATATTGTAGTTTTTAATTGTATTGATATTACCTTTTATAATGTGTTTATTTGCCTTTTGTGAAGCACTTTCAATGCCCTGCTGCTGAAAAATATATATATTTATAAATATTTTTCAGATATAATTTTTTTTTTTTTCATAAGTTTCTATGAAACCAAATACAATGAAGTACTGTAGTCTGTAACCATCTCCACTGGTCGTATTCTGAGGTTTCCTCAGCCAGCAGGAAGAAGAGGAGTAGTGGTGTGGCCTTTGTGATCAGGTCTGGTTCCTGTGGCCTGATCATATCCATGTAGCGACAAATGGAAGTCGTTATGTCTATCAGCATAAAGGTTTAGCTTTAGCCTTGAAATGCTGATCAAATAGAGCATTTGTATGAGAACATGGATGTCATCATTTCTTCATTTAACAAGAAGTCAGCAGGCTGCGTTTACCATTTCCGTCTTATGCCTAAGTCTATAACATATCTGTAACATAGCACGAGATAAACGCTCGGATGAGACTAAAACGTTTCATTTACTTTGTAATAAAACCAAGCCCAGTACCTTGCCTCCTTCGTCACCTTTTTGGAATTCATGTTTTTAATATGGTTGCTTTGACATGGTGTTTGAGTATAGCAGCTTGTTCTAGGCCACTCTTTAATTGTTCCGTGTGCTGGGGCAGTGCTGCATGGCGATCTGGGATCCTGCTGAATGATGTCACCATTTGAACAGACAACAAAGAATGTTTTTTGTTAACCTAACATGTGTTTATTGGGCCCAAGATGATCTATTTTCCAGTTGGTTTGTATTGTTGCTGGATCAATAGTGATCATGATGTGAAATTAGGATTGGCAGGCTATTGCATACAATGGAAATTTGCCTAATCGACATACACCAAATATCAGTGAGTATTTGTAGCATAGACTAATTGAATGGGCCCTTTGTAGGAGGCGGGTAGCATTACACTTCATCACCAGAAGATGGCAGCACAATTGTATGGAATTAATCTCTGAGTCTGGGTCAGTGTGAAGGAATAAAGGTTTGAATCTTCACATCTTCAACTTAACCAATCATGTGCCATTTTAAATCAAAACGTTTAAAATGCTCAGAAAACAAATGATAAAAATCTATGGTAAGGATTCCTCATTGAATCCAAGTCACCAATGCTAGTGATCGATCTGGGTGTGCACAGTGAGCATGTATATTTTGATGAGAAAAAATATCATGATCCAAGCAATGTTTATTTTTTTTTTTTTGGTTTTCCTTCATAGCACCAAATCTGTGTTTGATTGCTAATAATAAAGGGTCTCGTTGTTTTTAATTCCCTCTCGTGAACTTTTCATTGACATTGATATTCAACATACAGTAATTAGTACAGTACAGTAATTAGTGAAATTACTTACTTCATTATCAGAAACACCAAGTCCATTTCCTTTATAGTGTCCCAGATGTTAGATAGCTGGAAGCTCTTTTGTTTCTCTCTTTTGGAAACAAAGGATCAAAGTATCGTCGAGTGGCTGGTTAGTTTGTTTCCAGATTAGCAGCTCTGCTTCAGAGCAGTTGAGCCTCTTTTACCTCCAGGTATACCTACACTGAGTCCTAAACCACCCAAACTAGTTTCTAGGATTGCTCTAAGCCTTTGGGGGAGGCGGACTGAACCAGGTCAAACCATAGCGGGAGATTCCTACTTTTTTATTTAAAGCAAAAGAAGAGTTAATAAAGTTAATAAGTTTTGGACATATATAAGCAAAGACATCTCCCAAGTTACAGAAAACTATGATACCCCATATATGGAAACATAGTGGCCCCTTGTTTCTTTTGTTTCTTTTTCCCCTATTCTCCATAGTTCACAGTTCATTGTTTTCTACTTGTAGCTCATTTTGTAACGCAGTTATTTTTTGTCTAATTTAAAGGATTATGTGTGCCATCATGTTTTCATTTGCATATTGAAAAATTTAGGAGCAAATACAAACCCTTCCCTTGTTCAATGGAGTCTCTTTTACTACCATTCAATTCTTGACCCAGCAGCAGGGTCAAAAAGTCTGCATAAAATTGGCCCATGAATGGCCACATTGTTGCTGCACCACTCAGAGCAACTGGGTCACTTCAAAGCTGGTTTACACATCAAACAAGTCTTCTCAAGCGCCTCAGACCCGCCGGACCGCTTTGTGCCAATTAGTGTTGCTTTTGAAAAACAAATGACAAAAATGGCTTCAGTCACAGCTCCACGTCAGCTCTGAGAATAACTTGTGGGTTGGATTCATATTTGCATGCACCAAAGGAGCTGAGAAATGTGCTATTGTTGTTAGTTTGTGACTCACCTCAACAGAATGCTCTACTAAGACCATACCGGTGGGTACTTTCAAGTGAATAGGAAGTGGAACACAAATAAGTCTCATTTAGATCCTGCCTCTGTGACCTCTGATATTTCCTATGATAACATTGTATTATATTGTGATTCTGTTTCACAGGACGAAATAGACGGGAGACATAGGTGAAATATCCCCAATGTGAACACTCAAAGAAAACCTTTGTTTTGCTGCTTAGAAAACATTTAGACTTCAGAGGCTACTGGACATTATCTACTCATATTTTACAGGGTTAGGGTTAGATATATGACAATTGTTCAGTCATCTCACCTGTTTCCTCTGGGATTGCTAGTAGTCCATCAGTTGATTCACAAAGATGAACACAATCAGAGTAGATGGGTTGATCGTTTGCATTGAATACTGGGTAGAAGATCCGAGTACAGGTAAAAGTGAGGTCCAGTATGCCCGGGTCAGATGTCACATGAGAATCTGCTCCAGACCCAAGAACAGAGGGGCCGGGCTGAGAAAATACACATTGGGGGCAGGGCTGGACTGGGACAAAAAAAGGGCCCTGGCATTTTTGCTCAGACCGGCCCACCACAATCGATCAGACACAACCAGCAACCAGCACACTATCCTTGCGGTCCCTGTAGATATGCATATCTACTGTTCCATTCCCCAAAACCCATACAAAGCTGAGAACTACTGTAAGTGCCATGGACCAGTGTACTCACTCTCTCTTGACTGACTCCCAGTCCCTGGTGATCAAAGCTGGCAGTGGAGCGGGGCCTACACAAAGTAATCAGACAGTTGATGGACCCCATTGACTTCCATAGTAGGAAAAATAAATACTATGGAAGTCAATGGGGTCCATCAACTGTCTGATTACCGACATTCTTTAAAATATCTTTCTTTTTGTTTAGCAGAATAAAGAAATTTATACAGGTTTGAAACAACTTGGGGGTGAGTAAATGATGACACAATTTTCATTTTTGAGTGAACTATCCCTTTAAAGAGCACAAACCCCTCTTTAATATGACACCAAACAACATTTACCTCTAATTGTTGAGGTACTTCCCATAATAAACCTATACAAACAAATTACTCACACAAAACGTCCTGATAATATATATATATAAAATTTAGAGTATTCACTTGCTGTAATATTGCATATTGATGATATTGGAAAATCAGAAGAAACATTAGAAAATATCTAGTTATTTGAATACATAGCTTTTAAAATGCAAAGCGGGTTTTTAACCCCCCAAATAACATACGTTACCTCTTCTAACGTGTAACTCGTAATAATTAAAATAATCAAATGGCATAATTTAAGTTTTTTTCTAGAGAAGAAGGGCCGTCGACGGCCGTTATGAGTTTTAAATGGTTACATTAGAATATCCCAAGTTGCAATTGAATAAGTGAACTCTCAACTCTGCAAAAACAGTGCAAAATAGCTTATGCTGTGTTATTTGACTTTAGCTAACTGAGTGGCCATTGCAGTAACTTTTAAGTGACAATTTGACAAATGACAACTTGACACTCAGACTTTATAATAGCAACAACCGACAACGATTATGTTTGTTGCCTTATTATAATATTCATTAATTTAGGTAACTGTTAAATCATCATCATCATCTTCGTTGTGGCCAGGTCCACACACACTATTAGGGTTGCCAACCGTTTGCCAACCGTTGCGCGACGCGCGAAAAACTGCTGGTTGTTGTGAAGTTGTGTGCTGCTCATTGCGCAAGCCCGGCCGCCGACCGCTAGCACCCCCCCCCCCCGTCAGCCGGCGAAAGTGTCCCTGATTTGTGGTTGGGAGAGTTGCCAACCCTACACACTATCCTCATGCACCCACCCTGATTTAAACTCCCTCCTGCTATGTTCACCTGCTGTTTCTGCAACATGTCGTCAGGTACTGTAGTAGGAAACTGAAGATATAGCACTAAACATGTCGGTTATTTTGGAACATGTTGAGGCATCAACCTCTAGATTTTTTTTTTTTTTTGGCCCGCAATTTATCCACACCCCCCTTGCTCTTACGTTTTTGTTTCTCCATCCTAATCCACAGATTTCTTTCTGGCTCTGAGCCACTGACTGCATCTGACTGACAGACATTCAATCTTATTGACATTTTGATTGACAATGAGACTTTGCAGGATCATTTGAATATGCCCTTTTATCATCAGATAACCTTCGGGTCCTTTACTTTAATGGGACCATTCCCTCGATTATCCCAACCTTATCCAAAACCCCCCAAACCATCTGTTTATCAAATGGGGACACACTAAAACACCACAAATCCCCCTCCCACTTACACAACAGTGGTATTCTGTGTGGGTCAGTCAGTTAAGGAAGTTTATGTTAAAGAGCTAATCAGGGATTTACATGTCTCCATGCTGACCAAACAACGCCCCCCCCCCCCCCCCCCCTCCCAAAGCCCCACACTCAATTCTCTGATAAAGCATTCAGAGGACATTGGCTGCCACAACATGACAGGTTCAGTGGTAGGTTGGAGCTGGGTGGCTAGAAGACGGCAGTGACCAGGTTACAAGTCTCAGTGAAAACTTTGGAGCGTATTTTGTTGTTTTCTTTCTGTGAAAAACCAATCGCTCGTTACAACGGGCCGAGTCCAAGAGAAGCAATTATTTTCATATCAGCTCAAATTCCTCAGACGTCTGTGACCAAAGGCATTGCATTCTAATGAGGGAACACACACACAAACACTGTGAAGGGGGAGGTTGGCGCTCAGTTCGTACAACCTTGACCTGCTGTTTGTGGGGGGTCTGAGCTATTTGTCTTTGGGTGCACTGTGTGTATATGTGCGCGTGTGCACAATGAATTGCCTGACCAAGAGGTCAACGTTGAGCCAAGGATTTGTTGTTTATGTAACTGAGAGCTTGAGAGCCACAGAGAGGGAGCACCATAAGCTGAACTCCCTGCAGCAACATGTGAACTACGCTACAGCTCTATGTGGCCCCTTTCTCCATCAAATGATTACTGCTTCAACTAAATCTAAAAGTCATAAATGACTCAAACTGGATCATTTCACTTTGAAACCACAATAGTTGAGGACAGCCATCCCACAAAATCCCCCAAACACCGGTACCAGTCGGCGGAATAAAAAGAATCATTTTTCATTTGACTTGTCAGCGCTTGTCCCTCTTGACCCCTTTCCCCAGCGTCACTCGAGCGTTTTTTGTGCGACCGGCAAAATATTTTCTGGCACGAAACTGGTTGGTGAGGAAAAAGGGGTTGTGGACGTCTGTATTAAAGGGCCACCTCCAAAGGGCCTCTCCAGGCACAGGTTGGTATGACATCTTTCAAATGTTACATGATTTGCTTCGTTTGTCCAGCAACATTAACAATTGTTGTTATTTACATTTTGTTCTTGCTTGTATAATTTTATCATTATAAGTGAAATTCCTCTATGTGTAACATATGTGGCAATAAATGGCTTCTGATTCAGATTCTGAGCAATCAGCGGAACTGGGCGAGCCCCTGCATGTTTTCACCAAACAAAGGTTCTTGTTCACGATGACAAACAGCTCTTGGTTTGGGATGAAATGAGTGAAGATTTGAGTCACTTACAAAGCTGTGTGACAGAAAGGTGCATACAGAACCAAAGCAGTCAGACTCGTCCCTACAAGGTGAATCCCTCTTCACACCAGATCAATTGTCCTAGATCACGACTACATGGAATACTTATGGCTGCTGGTGTTTGTTGACGTTTGGTGGCTCTAGTTATGAGCAGTGTGTGAGAACAACCTGAGTCGGGGGTCACAGGTGACACACTCAAAGATATTGATGCAGCAGAGGCCAAGACATACTGTACTTCTCATATATGGGGGCAGCTCTAAAATCACTGAATGCTACAATTCCCTCAATGCATTCCACAATGCCGATGGCATATTGTTCTATATCGTGGTTGATGACCATGGTTATTGTACCGTTTTTTTTGTGTCACTGAGATGCAAAATGATGCAACATATACAAGTTAAAAAAAGAATGCTGAGCTGAGACTGCGAACATGTAAATACAAGTTGAAACTTTGTACTTTATTATAGATTTCAGCATTTCACTCAGCAGACTGATCAGCAGTACGTAACATGGATAATGGAATGAAGAGAAACTGCAATCCAGGAGTCATTCAGTGGGATTTCCTAAACACACACACACGCACACAAACACACACACACAGGGAAAGTATGTTAGTGCAGAGATAAGCCTCCTTTGTTAGCTGGTTCAGACACCATTCATTAGACTGAGCCCAAGGAAATAGGTCAATGACCTAACTAAGTTCCTGTGAGTGTGTCTGTGTGTCTGTAACTTGTTTTTTTTACAGAGTTTACTAACAAATATAGGAAAAATAATACAATATTAAAAGGAAGATTACTATATAAGACAATACTTCACACGCTTTTTATAAACTCAAATGTTCTCCGTGGTTTATAGTATAGACTGTACTGCCTCTCTTATATGAAGGACTGATCCTAAACCTGAGCGCCTTGTTTCCCTCGACAGACCAAACCAAATAAAGTCAACACACAGTGTATCTCGAAAAGACTGCATGCATGTAACAATGTAACAAGAAGAACCCGCCGTGCACGCTTCCAGCCCTTCAAGGAATCATCTCTCTCACAGTTGAAATGTGTGGCTGAGCACACACACACACCCAGGCACGTGCACACACACACACACACACACACACACACACACACACACACACACACACACACACACACACACACACAAATATGTTAATACATGCACAGCAGCCAGAATTTAATAATAACAAAGATTGTGTACAATTATGCACATGTAAGAGTGTTTATATTTGCCTCAGTCATAAATAATCTACTACACAAAATAATTCAGTGTATATGTTGTTCTTCTAGACCGTTAAATCCAAACCGAATATACCCCAAGGAAAAGAGCCCATTCTGTGTGTGTGTGAGTGTGTGTGTGTGTCATACTTTGGAATGCCGACAAAGCTGAAGGATTTCATATCCCCTAAATATCTACAGAATGGCGCCTCTCACACAATCTCCCTCACATGCGCACGCACGCACACACACACACACACGCACGCACGCACGCACACACACACACACACACACACACACACACACACACACACACACTTATTCCTCAGTAAGACTGAGTAGCCCAACTCAACAAGAGAGACCCTTTGCATGGTACAATCTTTCCACATTGCTAGTGGGTGTGTGTGTGTGTGTGTGTACCATTTCTGACCTTCAGCTCAAGGCCCGTTCAATAACTGTGTCACTCCATCTCTTGCCGCTCAATGCCAAGTTATTTCAGCTGAACCTGCTCACCTCAACACTTTTATCAGGAACATGAGCCCAGCTACCAGGAAAATGTTTAAGAAAAGACAGCGAGAGACACAAAAACAATATGAAGTGGACTGATCAAATAAAAGGACTGGCATTTATCTAAATTCAACAAAAGCACAACAACCTTGTCACACTTCTTGGAAGCTGACTTCTCACTTTTTCTTTGTAAAAATAACTACAAAAGGCTCCTTTAAGACACTGCAGTACACTGTTAGTTGATTGACAAACCAATGACCAACCGCCTCCCTTATTTGATGGCGTGAAAATGGCGTGAAAATGGAGTGAAACACTGTCTCGCTGGACTGTGAGCATCACTGCCATCATTTTACGTGTTAAAGGTTTTTTAAATTAATTTAGCTTTTGCCAGAGCCAGATATCCTTCTCCTTGGTTCTATAGGGGGGAAAAAAGACAATTTAATTCATGTAAATGAAATAAAGGGGAAAGTGACAACACAAACTTGTGGTGGTAGCTGCCTGAAAGGTTCTGTACTAACGTATGCAACAAGCATATGGTGGATACATCTGATGGAGGTTCTATCTGATGGTGGTTCTAGCTGATGGTGGTTACATCTGATTGAATGTATTGTCCTTCTGGTGCGTTGACCCCTGAAACCACAGGATGCTGCAGACAGTTGGGTCGGAGAGACCAAGACGATAAGATAAGATGGAGAGAGCTTTTTGCATTGGAAGTAAAACCAATAGAAGAACTGAGCAGAGGAGTTCCTCCACGTGTGTCAAACAGAAGGGGACAAGTGGCAAATGGACCATTTTAGGGCTCCTAGTGCCCGAACGTGTTGGTAGCTGCTGAGCTAAGCTCGCTGCTAGGCTAAGCTAGCTGCTAGGCTACTTCCATCTCAACATATACCCTGCAGAGGACACCAATGTGTCCCAAAAAGACTGGTTTAAAAACGTCCAGCTAACTGTGGGGAGCTTGTTGGCACTTCAAACACAGCCGTCAAATACTGGAGAGATGAGAGCAAAGTGCAGGAGGACAGCAGGAAGAGTTCAACATGTTCCACCTCCAAGATGATCAAATGGGTGTAGTTTAATGTTAAAAATGTACAACAGTGTATAAAATACAAAGTGATTTCTCAATAATGTATACTTAGATCTAGGCTTTAGAAGAAAACTAATTGTTTAATTACAATTAATCTAGATTCATGAATTTCAAAATGTGAGATTAATTAGTTAATTATTTTTAATCCATTGACAACGCTACTAAAATACTATTGATACTACTAGAAGTATTAATACTACAACTGCTGTTACTACTCCTACTACTATAGCAAAAACTACTATTAAATACTACACCTACTACTACTAATATTACTATAAATACTACTATTAGTTATACTACAACTCATATTATTACTACTGCTTACTAATATTGATATGATACCTTATGAACTGCGCCAAACCCTCAGGTTTTTTTAGACTACTCTACTTTAAAACTAAACACGGAGAAGCAGCGTTCAGTTTTTCTGCTCCACAAAGTCCCAGAAAGTTGCAGGTCAGCTGAGTCCCTCGGCTCCTTTAAATCCACATTAAATACTTTTCTGTTTGATGCTGCCTTTAATTGACCATTTCAGAATTCTTAAAGAAATTCTCAAACTACACTGCAAATTCTATTATATTTGTACTTTTTAAAAATCTTGTTTCAGTCAAAGTACTTAACTGATCTCCTTGCTTTATCTGAAGCACTTTGAATTGCCTTATTGTTGAAATGTGCTATATGAATAAAATTGTCTTGTATTTCAATGGCTATTGTTACTAAAACGTTTCTTATTCATGTTTTTCAGCAGTTTTCTCATTTTTTATATATTTTAGTAAAATTCCTTCATTTCAGCATTCCAACACATTCTCTGCAGGAAATGCATTTTCCTGTTTTCTCATAGATTTCTATACAACCACATGAGTCGCCCCCTGATGGCCATACATGATAATACTGTTTAAAAATTACTTTAGGTAATATAAGGTTAAGAACTGGAAGTTGCTACCTCTGGCACAACGGGAACGCCCACATTCCCTCCTCCAGAAAGCGTCTCAAAAAGCGCTCGGTCGAACGAAGGCGTTTTACTTTGAAGGCCGATCGTGCGTCTTCCTGTAATGTTGCGCCTTTACGGTCGTTTGAGACGCGTCCGGGTTGATCCGTTTCCATATGACCGGGTCCATCCAGTCTCTCTGTGAAGTACTGGACCTTGACGCTGAGACAAAGAAACGAAAGAAAAGAGTAAGAGGGGGGTGGGGGGAGAAAAACAGATAGAAAGATAAAGGGGGGAGAGGGTGAGAGAGAGAGAGAGAGAGAGAGAGAGAGAGAGAGAGGCCAAATGAGAGAGAGTCATCAGAGGCAGAAGGAGACCCGAGCGCACACACAGACAGAGGCTTATTTAAATGTCCTTTTTTCATGTCTGTCGGATCATAAATGCACGAGGACCTTGTAACCATGCACCTACTGGGAATATCTATTTTACTGGCTTACCTTCTCTACACCAACCTCGCCAGCGACTTCAGCCCCCGCGACTACGATAACTACTCGGAGCAGGAGCAGATGGACGAGCCGGTGAGTGTCTCACAGCAGCAGCACGTGACCCTGCCGAAGGGACCACCGGGGTCCATCGTGTGTCCGGGGCCACATGTAGGCTAAATGGAGATTTGATTGGAGTAATCCAGTTTGAACTGCGGAGGGACCCCGGATTACTCTCTCCTCTTGATGGGGATGTGTCATGTTCTACAGGTCGTTCACTCGTTCACTCTCACTCTAGACCCCCCCCCCCCCCCCCGCAACACTTTATTTAGCCCACCTTTACAGACTGTATTCGATTGTAAAACCAAGACATTCACGTTTCCTTTATTAAGATGAATCAAACCTTTAAAATGAGTTCCAGTTCAGTTCCCTGGGAATGAAGATATTCCTCCATCAAACAGAGAGGGGCTCCTCAAACTGGAGGTGTTTTTTCTGGTCTCCCTTCCTTCTAGAAAGTGATCTTCATCAGTGTGTAAAGAACTTCTGCTGGGAGTAGACCATTGGTTCTCACCCACGTTGTTAAGTCGTTTAGTAAATGACATACTTTATGTCACCCTATCCTGATCATTGTGCACTGTACCTTTAACCCAGAAAAAACACCCTATGCATGTAGACCTGTGAAAGGATATTTACAGCAACCAAGCCTCACTCAGTCCGTTTTAATCTGACTTGAATTTCTTTCCAAGTTGTATTCCCCTGGAAGCTTTGGATGAGCGGAACAAAAGGTGCGTTATTAAAGGTCAGAGAGGCCACAGCCTCATCTGTCTTATGTATTTTTCCTGTTCTAGTGTGGAGGATATCAAAGATTCACTACTGAGCCTTTGACTGTGAGGTCAAGAAAAACTTTGACTTTGTGTGTCCTACTATTAACTAGCCACCTATTGTGTTATAACAAGCAGAGAACACTAGTATTTACAGGCTTTCATGAAACAATTGTCCAAATGGGCCCAAATGTTTTAAGAAAGCCAGAGAAAAGATCTAATGAAGGCAGGGGACATGGGTCCGGTGTCAGGAACGGTGCTGGAGCAGGCGGAAGCAGGACTCAAATGCAGAGGTTCTCGAACAACGTTCTCTTTAATCTTGACAAGAAAACAATAACGTGCTCCAACGGCAAGGGACACATAGACATGGACAATGACGCGACAAAGGACAACTGGCACACAGGGCTTAAATACACAAGGGAGGTGCAGGTGATTGGACACAGGTGGAATCAATCACGCAATCACAAGACAAGGCAGGAAGTGAAGTTAACCCAGGACCACAAGAGACATGAAACTTCAAACTAAAACCGGAAGCGAAGCCAAACCGTGACAGAACCCCCCCCTCAAGGACCGAATTCCAGACGGTCCTAAAGGGGAGCAGAACCGGAAAAAATCAGACAAGGGGAGGGAGGGTGGGGACCCGACAGCTAAGGTCCGGCGGCCTGCCGGGGCGGCGGCCAGGCGTGGGGGTCTCGGGGGGTCTGCCGGGTCGGCGACCGGGCCTCGGGGTCTCGGGGGTTCTGCCGGGTCGGCGGCCGGGCCTCGGGGTCTCGGGGGGTCTGCCGGGTCGGCGGCCGGGCCTCCGGGTCTCGGGGGGTCTGCCGGGTCGGCGGCCGTGCGTCGTGGCGGGGGGCGCCGAGCAGTGCGGCTCCGGCGTCGTCGTGGCGGGGGGCGCCGAGCAGTGCGGCTCCGGCGTCGTCGTGGCGGGGGGCGCCGAGCAGTGCGGCTCCGGCGTCGTCGTGGCGGGGGGCGCCGAGCAGTGCGGCTCCGGCGTCGTCGTGGCGGGGGGCGCCGAGCAGTGCTGGACTCTGGGGGCCGGAACGGGCGGAGACTGGACTCTGGGGGCCGGAACGGGCGGAGACTGGACTCTGGGGGCCGGAACGGGCGGAGACTGGACTCTGGGGGCCGGAACGGGCGGAGACTGGACTCTGGGGGCCGGAACGGGCGGAGACTGGACTCTGGGGGCCGGAACGGGCGGAGACTGGACTCTGGGGGCCGGAACGGGCGGAGACTGGACTCTGGGGGCCGGAACGGGCGGAGACTGGACTCTGGGGGCCGGAACGGGCGGAGACTGGACTCTGGGGGCCGGAACGGGCGGAGACTGGACTCTGGGGGCCGGAACGGGCGGAGACTGGACTCTGGGGGCCGGAACGGGCGGAGACTGGACTCTGGGGGCCGGAACGGGCGGAGACTGGACTCTGGGGGCCGGAACGGGCGGAGACTGGACTCTGGGGGCCGGAACGGGCGGAGACGGGAGTCTTGGGGCCCGCTCAGGCTGGAACGGGCGTCTTGGGGCCCGCTCAGGCTGGAACGGGCGTCTTGGGGCCCGCTCAGGCTGAAACGGGCGTCTTGGGGCCCGCTCAGGCTGAAACGAGCGTCTTGGGGCCCGCTCAGGCTGGAACGGATATCTGGGGGCCGAGTCGGGAGCCGGGACTGCGGGGGTTCGTCGGCTCCTTCTCCTCGGATTGAGGAGGTCCCGGAGCCTGAAGCATTCCTCCTGGTAGCTCCTGGGGCCAACAACGACATCAGTCTTCCATTGAAAAAATGGGCTTCTTACGTCGAGGTAGTCAGGCCCCAGGTCGCTCCAGGAGTCCGCTGGCATGCCGGTGTTTCGCCGGGCAGCCTGCTGCATGCTCCGTGGTCCCCCAAACGCAAGGCGAGTTCCCAAATATTTATCATTAGGGTAAAACCCTGCTGAGTCCTTCCTTGGTCGCGTCATTCTGTCACGAACGGTGCTGGAGCAGGCGGAAGCAGGACTCAAATGCAGAGGTTCTCGAACAACGTGCTCTTTAATCTTGACAAGAAAACAATAACGTGCTCCAACGGCAAGGGACACATAGACATGGACAATGACGCGACAAAGGACAACTGGCACACAGGGCTTAAATACACAAGGGAGGTGCAGGTGATTGGACACAGGTGGAATCAATCACGCAATCACAAGACAAGGCAGGAAGTGAAGTTAACCCAGGACCACAAGAGACATGAAACTTCAAACTAAAACCGGAAGCGAAGCCAAACCGTGACATCCGGTGTGTGTGTTTATGATGGTAGCGGTGTTAAGTGTTATGCAGTAACGTGCAGCCATTTGATCACAGTGGACCAGTAGACTCCAGGAGACCCTTCACTGGGACGTCACTGAAAATTACTCAGCTCCTGTCCTCTTTAAAACCCTTCAAGTACCAAGGAATAGCAACTTAGGACATAATGCACGAACGAGAAATGGGGCTTTGGAAAAACATTCAATCGGCTCACACAGTTGAATTGATGGCTTCATGCTGAGAATGAGTAGTTTAGTCTGTTTTCATCAGCTCCGTGCAGCAATGCTCTCAGTTTGAAATAAAAAAGCCATCTCTTCCATTTTCTCAGCGGCCCTTTTGGGACTGATTACGCAATTAAAGCCCTCTGGGAATTGACGATTTTTGTATATTAGCCATTTTGAATAAAGGTCAAATAAATGAACAAAATGCTATTGCAGGCTAAATATCTTGTCTGTAGTATTTAAGGTTAATGATATGAGAATGGCCTTTGTTTATGTTTTAATTGAATAGGTTTAAGTTTGGAATGCAGAGGGATTACTTAGAGATGCCATATATGTCTCTGGTGGAGACCTGTCACAATAGCCCCACACTAAAGCTGTAAAGATCACCTGCACTCCACAAAATACAGCAGTTGGGAAGGGGACCCTTTTTGTCGGTAATTTTTCTCTACTAGTTGTAACTGTTATGGTAATAAATGTTATGGGCCCCAATATAGGAACAATGGATATCAATAAGATTGGTTGCCATGGTTCCTGTTAATTGTATTGTTTTCCTCAGGAGTACAAATATGTGACAGGTGGATGCATGGCAAGACTCTCCTGCTCCCCTGTGCAGCCAAAACACTGCCTCACCACAGTCTGTGGGCATGATGCCAGAATCCCGCACCATAATCCACGGAACTGTTCACTTAGTCGCCTTACTGAGGGGGGTCATCTGGGTCCTTTGTATCAGCGCAATGTACGCTTGTTTGTTGGGGATTTTGCTATAATGTATAGTGTGTGGTAATTAACTATGTGGTGTCTTTCACGCCCGCTTTTGTTATGGGGGGGGGGTAAAAGAGCTTTTGCACAGTTTCAGCTGCTTTGGGCAGGCAGATTACAGTCGCTCTAGCCTGTATACATTTTTGCTTTGGGCTTAGTCGATAAGATGAATATTTTACAAAGCATCTGTTGCTTTATGGTCTGTTCGCCTCTAAATGGACCATTATTTCCTAAATCCTTAAGAATTAGCTTGACTCCACAAGTGTTTGAAAGAGTTCAGGCTTGGAAGTACCCATGTTTGTGTTCTGACAGAGACAGAAGGTACTAAATGTATTATCAACGCACACAAGTATGGATCTCAATGGTTCAGCCTCAATCCTCCTTGACTGAATGATACTTGTTCAGTGCCATTTATGTTTTTAACATTCTTAGTTCCTCTTGGTCTTTTACCACCATGTTTTTATTGGCTTCCCTAGTTTTTGCTTTTGAGCTGCAGGATCTGCTCCAGAACATTTTTTGCTTCATTGCTTGGTTTTTTTGGGAGTCAGCCCTATCGACCTAGCGATCTTGCACCAAATAACAGTTTGAAATCTTAGTTGGTGATAATTGTATGTTATTGAAACTCCTGCCTCAAGTACCAGATGACTGCGTATCTAGCACACATGGCATTGAAATGAATGGCTAAAGCTTAGGTCAAACACAACAAAGTCGTTAAGTACCAACTTGTAAGGCGTTGCAAAATCTTTTTTGTTTTCATTGTCCACACCGGATACTGTTGATATTGTTGAAGTTATGGTAATGTTTAGGCAACTTAAATCACATGGTACAAGGTCAGGGTAGAGATTGTGCTTGTCAAAACATTGAAAAAGTCAATGTCGATTTGAAGCAGAAGACAGAAACCAAGGCATGAATGTGTTTTGTACACTTTACCATTCACCCTGATTCCCTCTTTAAAGCTAATAGCTGGTGGTCAAGGGTTGTGACTGTATTTTACCTACATTCATTTATCTTTTGGCCTGGTGGGGGAAGCCAACTGGCAATAAACCCCTTACTGCCATATTATCCCTCTGCCAAATCAACTACTGGTGCCTCCAATTATAAACCAACCCATCCACCCTTTTTAGATTCTCAGAGCAACCGCCATGGTACAAAGTGTATAATAGTCTGCTTAGGGCGAGTGGGAGGGCTGATGGCTGGTCCAACAATCACAGAACGTTCTCCCAGGGAACTGCTGTTCGTGGCCTCAAGCATCAGTTCCAACTTGACCCTTCCTAAGCACATTAGGAGTCAGGTTTCGAGCCGCCTAATGTATCTGAGTCTAAGAGTCCCTCTGATTGAAATCAGCCTCTAACAACTTCTGGGGAAAAGTTCTAACTCTTGATTCTAACAGCTTTGTTGCTAAAAACAGTGTTGATGAGACGGAACCAAGCAGTTCATCTGTATGAGGGGCCATTAAACAATGAGCTAAAATATGGATTAGATTAGCTTTTCTTCCACAGTGTTTTAGCACACGTCAATGCTTGTACGTGAATGTATTTGCTGCTGAGCTCATTAGAAAACCATCTTGGTGCACTTTACACATTTGGGGTGTTTTCCATCTGAGTGCACAGTAAGGAGCGTGTTAGGTTCCATTGATGCATCGTTATAGGGTACAATGTACTCAGGCCAAGTCGGCATCCTCCAAATCAAATCTAACTGTTATGTTTGAAATTCAATGACGATTTAGAGTGAAGACGACCTCCATGTAATCTTTAGATGACTCTTAACTGTAGCAATACTTGTCACAATGCCAGCATATCTCTTTCGCTCTCTGTCGGTGTTGTAGGACTAGAGCAACTCTCCCTTTCGCATTTTTCCTGACCCCATCACCACATCACCTCTCTTTCTGTTTCTATTTATTTTATACTCAACTGCTTCTCCTGTCTCACTCTCTCTCAAGTCTCACTCTCTCTCAAGACAGTTTATTAGAATATATATATATTTTTTTTTTTATATACATCCATTTTTTGGGGAGAATTAAGATCTAGTTTTTCCTGCCAGGATGTTAAACCTGTACCTGAATGCATCAGGTCCGTTCACCTCCTCACGTGAAGGAGCTCATTGAGCCTCATGATGACGTTTGAACAGGTTCTAAGCAAATGAGGCACTGGTTTACTTCTGCAGTGGGAAGTATGAACCAGTCATTCTGGTGGATGAAATGCTCTACTTTCGCTGTCCATTTGTCCCTCATTTGTTTCACTCGTCTCGCTTTGCGGTTGCGATCTTTCTTTTCTTCCTACCATCTTTTTATTTGTAATTCGCCGCTACATCTCTCGTCTGTCTGCAGTATTAAGACTAGAGCTGCAACTGTAATCGGTTGATAAAAAATAAAAACAGCATTTAAAAGATTCAATTTACCATTCAATTTTCCATGTTCACTTGAAGCTTATTGATTACATTTTTTCCATCATTGTAGTGCAAGTTAAGTAAATATACACCACATCTAAATACATTTGTAAATAAATGCATTAGAGGCTTCTTAGTTTAATGGATCACCGTGTGTCTCCCTTTACAGGCATTACACCAACGCACTAGACTACCGTATATGACAGCATTAAAAAGTACAACACATATAAATATATGTAACAATAACCGACATGGGAAAAAGCACGAAATATATACAAGACAACAAATAAGGCGAGTAAAAAAAAACGTTTCTTTAGTCTTGCTAACTGCTTTACTGCTGTTACTAGAGAGCTAACGCTAGCTTGATCAGCTGGATGACGAGGAGCCAAACAGGACAACATGGTGCTCTCGTGCTATGTTACATTGACTTTGCATATTTTGCCATTGACACGCTTTTTAAATATGAAATGCCCGGTTCATTTATTTTTGCTCCGGGCGCATCTCCACAAGCGACACAACGAATCGATAATGAATTTTTATTGATTTCATTGATATTTCATTGTTAATTGAGATGATGTTGTCCTGCTCGAATGCAAAGACTTGATTGGTTGAGTGGTATCACTTGAGTGGGACGCCTTCTGGTCCGGATCCGGACCGTGGTCCACCAGTTAGTGACCTCTGGTTTAAGGTATTGATTTGAGCACTTTTGTTGAAGTATAAAGAATTTAGAGAGAGAATGTGCTACAGTAATTAACACTTGCTAAACAAGAATACGCTCATGTTTATATGCATTGTCAGATTTAAAGGATGAGCATCTTGGGTGGATGTTAAGCTGCTAATAGCATTGACATCTCTAACTTCAACTCCAACTATTTGGTGCCAGACAGGTAGAAAACATCTGCCATTTTCACTGAAAACAGCTGCCTACAGCAACAGGTAATGTTGGAAATGATGAAGACTCAGTCAAGAGAAGTGCAGACTTCCTTTTGTGGCAAACCAATCTTTGGGAGGCAGTGAGTATAAAACTCTAGGGAATGGTTTGAACATGGGCCGTCAGCATTGATTTAGCAGGAAGGAACCCTGCAAAGTCCCAAGTAGAGCTTTGCAACTGACATAGAATTAAAAATTCTGGATCTGTCACGTGATGCATTGGGCCAGAAAAGATTTTTAACAATATACATTTGGGGGAAAAGGCAAAATCAGCACAAACATTTATATTTCAGGTGATTCAACTTCTGGGTGCTAAGATCTAAATAGTCTTTATGTCCCATTATGTTAAAGGCAACGCTAGAAATACCAATGAAAATAAGTTTCTGAATTTAGTTTCACAGCCGTGAATGTGTTAACCCCTGGGACCACCAGCAGCCCCCATCCCATCCATGCAATGCGGCGTTTTCATACGTCAGCGCACAGATCTGCCCAATCTTCACATGTCTTTACACAGTTATGGAAACGCACACAATGGGCTGGAGGAACCCTTGAGTTCCATGAAAAGGATTGACAGGACTCAAATTATCAGGAAGTTCTGAGGGAAAAGCATGTTGAAACATTCATTTCCTGTCAACGCCTTTATTCATTTTTCCTAGTCCTGCACATTTCAATCTGCTATTCACTTCTTTTTGTTTCTCAGAGTCCACTAAATGTATGCTTTTCACTTTGGATTTTTTTTTTTTAACTCCTCACAGAAAAATAAAATCCTTTTAGAATTCAGACCTAATGTTCACTTTGCTTTGAGAATACACTCCAAAAACAGTATACAGTGAGTAGTGAGTAGTTTTGACAAAACCACGGTCTGACCTCTACAGAAGCCTGTGTGTGTGTGTGTGTGTGTGTGTGTGTGTGTGTGTGTGTGTGTGTGTGTGTGTGTGTGTGTGTGCGTGTGTGTTCATCTCTAATCACTGTAGATGGAAACCAGGTGGATGGGATTACGGCCTGAACTCCCACACACACACACACCACCCTGGGTCCACACACTTGATTCTCAATGATTCTCCATCATTGAATCTGTCTCTTGAAGCCGCCTGCATTGCTGTACCTCTGTCTTTGTTCAGAGCCACACAGCATGAGCCTGAGCACCTAATCACTTACAGGTCATAGGTGACAGGACTGGTGTTTGCCTGAGAGACAGAATGAGCAAAGCCTCAGTAATACCAACCAAAAGATCACGGGCCTCGGGCTGATGGTGGTAACTCCATCCAGCGCCTCACTCTGCTACTGTCAGTGGTGTGTTCTATTCTGTGGGTCGGATTTGAGATCAGGTCTACTGGGTCAGGTCCACATCACATCTATCTTTTACAAAATGAAAACGGTAGATCCCATGTGGTTAGATGTGTACGTTTCGTCTGTGATGAACTCTATTTAAGGTGTGCCTTATGAAATGTTATTCCTTATCCATCTCAACCAGCTCGGTAGCTGGGTCTAGGGTTGGGCCTAGAATAACATCTACACTTTTTTTCCTAACAAGCCCCATTTATTATTTTAATCAATTTTTTATCTCATTGAAGTAAAAGAAATACGCATTTTATTAGGGTCACCAAAATAATGAGCAGAGTTAAATGAAACCTCCTCTCTCATTCTGTTCTCTTCCTCAATCCAACCCCTAATTGCTCCCCAGGCAAAATGTAAGCCATGGGTTAAAATGTAATGTCAGTAGCTTTGGATAAAAGCGTCAGATAAATGACATGTAATTAATCTAATAATTAAGAAAGGTCATACATAACCAGGGCAATTAAGTGAAAGGTTTTTTTGTCTTAATTTGTTGAAATAGAGGTTCCTGACCTCTAAAAAGAGCAAGGTTAAGAATGAAACTTGGTCTATACATATATTTACATAGATTATTGGTTTGGAGTCTATTGTCTTGTCAAATGTCTGTGTTTTTGTAATACCTGATCAGTCCTCTGAACTCATCTTTGGGCTTTCGGACTCTAGATGCTCCTTGAACTTAAAAGTATGCAGAGCTCATTCAGATAGTTTTGACATCTGAAGAGAAACCCCTGAGACTGACAGGTGGTGTCAATGGGGTGGGAGGCGGCCTGGGGGTCGGATGGGAGCGTGAATGGAAGGGATTTGAAGGTGAAAGCCAGTCATTGAGGATCGAATGCATAATGAAGTGGGATCGTCACAGCTGAGAGGCCCGGAGGCTTTCCTCTTAAAACCTGCCGTCTACTGATAACACACCATGCAGCACTGCAGGTCCCTCACCAATAGCCAGAGGTTACACCTGTTACACAAATACTTTAGATTGCGTTAGGGCTGATGTATGAGGCACAGACTTTACTAATCAGGGTCTACTCCTGTCTTGCGATGCAAAGGATTGTTTGTTGTAGAGGAAAAAAAACGGCCCATGCAAGCACACATTTGTTGTACAGAATAAAACATTCAGGTAAACACTAACATGTCGTCCTCAGTATGTAGCATCATGCAGCAGATTCATCATGACTTCAGCTTCAGCAGATTATTACCATTTTTAAAAAATGTTATCTGTTTGTATGATTTTGGATAACATGGGGGTTATAGCTTAATGGAATTCATTGTTTGTCATTTTTATTGCACGCACAATGTACAGTACATTATTTTTTAACCAGAGAGATGGAGGTAGAATCAGGGCGTGATGGAGTTTATTGGCTGGGACAGCGACACTAACACCTTGTGGGTTAACTATAATTTTAATGTATTTTTCACTTTTCATTAACTATAGAGCTTTCACAGTGAAGCTCAATTTCGGCAGCTGACCTTTGTGGAGGTCATGTGCCTCTCTCCCCGTGTTTGCCTCTCAATTACAGGTAAAAGGCAAAAAAAAATCATCTTAAAAAAGCACAGTTGGAAATGTACGTATGTTGGTGGCTCTATTTATCTCTAAGCTACGACATATTAAGGAGAAGCTGTGTTGGGCCCACTAGGAAAGAGAAGTCTTCTTGACGTTTCAGTGGCAGCAAGCAGTTGAGCAGAGTGCTTCTATTGTAGTGACATTGTGAGCATGAACAACACTGGAGCCTCAACACATTGAAACCTAACTGGAATGCAGTCATTGCAGAAAAGGCTCCTTCCAGAGAGAGAGAGAGAGAGAGAGAGAGAGAGAGTAGTGGAAGTGCAGGGACTCTGGGAAATGCAGGGGAGATGACTAAGTCATCACGGACCACTGAGTGACATCTTCTGAGAATATTACAATGATCACAATTCTATTTAGGGTTAGGATGTTTTACAATGTGCATGTGGAGTCCATATTAAAAAATGATGTCTGAGGTGATTGTGTCTAATGCATTGGCTGTAAAGCATTGCTACCTGCAGGAGATTCTGTCATGCGGTTAAATTAGTAGTAGGATAGTAATAACAGGAAGGAATTATTGGCAACTCAATCCGTTGTATCACAATGCATTTTGTATTGTGATACAAACTGAAATCTACTCTAATCCAATGTATTTTAGTCAAATCTAGTTTACTCTAGACAATAATCTAGTCCAATCTAAAATAATCAAATCTAATTTATTCCAATCTAATCTAATTTAGGTTGGTCCAATCTTCTCTAGACTAATTTAATCTAGTTTAGTCTGCTCTGCTCTAATATAATATAGTTTTGTCTAGTCCAATCTAATCTATTGGCAGTTTCTTTTCTGACCCAAAAGTTGAAAGGAGAGTTGGATATTCCCTGGTGGCTGTAGCGGGTCACCCCTCTACCATGGGGGTGAGGGGTCCTTGAGCAGAAGGTGCTTTAGGTTCACTGCAGCAAACCGCTCCTCAGTATATACGGTTTTACGGTTGGACTTTGAAAATAAACCTAACAGTGTGTCCAGATTTCTAACACTGGACTCCTTTGGTACTGAAAGACACAAAATGGAATAATATTGACTCAAATGGAACACATAAATATGCTGGTTCCAGTTGACAGAACAATGGCCACAAAACACATTAACAAGATTGACACAGCTCTACATTTGAAAAAATAATCAAGTTATATTTTCCCTTTGCCTAATACTAGTTTTGACCCAAAAGAGCATGAAGGCTTCATAATGGAACTTATTAGCTCCATTTTCTAGCCAAGCACGACAGCTAATGCTACTAGCAAATGCTACTAGCTCTCCTTGTGCTTTTGTTTCAAATCAAACATTGTCAAATACATCTTCTTTTTTCCAGCTTTAATCTCTTCTAATTACTGTACAAAAACCAGAACTGTTAGGTTACCAGAATTATGGCAACAAATCTTCTAGCAGGAAACCCCTAAAATACAATATTGATATTTAGTAACTTGTTTAGTCTTACTCTAGGAACATCTATTGCGTCATTAAAATAACAAATGCCCACTTTGAGTGATAGACTGTTGGATGACATTGTGACGGGGAAGGTCAGATTAGAGATCATCACAATGTCACGTCTTATCCAATTATCGCCATGTTTATGCACAAAGATGCTCCAAATCCAGCTGCTATCTATCCCGTAATGCCAAAGGCTCCATAACCCCGTCTGACTGATAACTAAATGTTTTCTGTTGGAAGGTTCATAGTTCCAAGCTGCTTCGTGTTGTAAACATCTCATGCAGAGGAAATGACATTTTACATTTGGAGCGTCTGTCCGTCCCGTGTAAACTGTGAGTGTTTGTTTGTTAGCCAAAGCACACGCACAACCAAACACACGGCCATGATGAATACTTAACTGGAACACACAAACTACTGATTCCTGGTGGGACCACCAAGCTCACAGTTTGTTTGGCAAAGAAAAGCCGTGGTTACCAACACACACACACGCACACGCACACACACACACTCCTCATATAAGAACATCCATCAGCGCCAGAGCTGATTTCTTATGATCCGGTCCATGTAAATGCATCAGTGTTATTTCATGTTTCATGACATGAAACTGAAATATTTAAAGAAACTTACTGATTTAACAAAGTATCATCAGGTTTGCATTAATGTCTCTAATATGTTATACAACTTATTATACATATTTCCCATTCCTTTCTCACAAGCTACCCGATCCCTTTTGAATAATTCAAAAACAACATCAAATTTCAAATACTATTTTCAGTTTAACATACTGAGAAATACTACATAGTTTAATATAAACTATTATAATACGAGAAGATGAAATCCAGTGAGTCACGTTGTGTACATTATTGAGCGATAATGTACAGTTGGTGTTCACATTGACCCCATTGTTCCACATCACTGCACTCAAAGTAACATGTTAGATTTTGCGCGACTGTTAGCTGACATTTTAGCTTTTAGCTCAGTGGCGATTGCTGGAAACCCCCCCGGAAACCCCCCCAGAAACCCCCAAATGAGTGTTTTGCGGCAATGCGAGCTTTCGCAACTGGACAATTAAGGTGGACGTAATGAGCGATGTGAATGAATGAGATGGTGAGGGACCCAATGCTTTTTACATGCAGGTAGGGGACTATTTGTCTCTAGACTGATGAAATGTGATTCACAAGTATTTTGTGTTGAAAGGCAGCTTTTTACTTATTATTTATAATTTTGCTGGTAACCGTATTATAAAAGCAATAAGGTACTTGAGGCACAGTTGGAGGGCTGCCTAACAACGCCCCCGGACTGTTACATTATTAGACGATAAAGTACCGCCTCTCATACCTTACTGCTTTAGTACACCATAATATGATATAAAATCATATCATGTAATATAATCTACTGTATGTTGCCATGTAGATGGACAGAGTCATAGTCAGCTGTGATCTGCATATAACACATCACACATTCCTATGTTTCATTTGATGATCAATATAATGTCTTAAGAATTATTTTGGACATCCTGTCTTTGATGCCTTTTTCACTTGTGCTGGGAGTGTTTCACCATCTGTGATCACAGTTCTCCTCTTGCAATGTTTCACTCTGCTTCTTCTTTGAGAAATTCTGTTTGCTTGCTTTTGTTTCTCAATGCTGCCAAAAGTGTGTTTGTTATCTTAGTAAAAAAGACATTCTGCACATTTCTAGATTTCTGAGACAATACCAGCTTTTTTTCTTCATTCTTTTATTTCTTAATGACTAAACAATCTTTTTGGACAAACAAGCGATGAATGATTCACCACACATACTTTCCTTGATACGACCGTACCAGCCTTTTCTTCTTTTTTGGGGCTTTTTCCTTCGTTATTCTACAATCAGAAAAACAACAAATGTTTCTAACAGACAGTTGATGAGTGTCAGTGGCTGTCCTTCCGCAGTAGAACATTTGATAGTTTTATAAACCCAAATATCACCATAGCTGTCTGACGGTCTTTACATTTGTCTCAAGCCTTTGTCCAGCTGGTCATCTGCAACCTGATTCTGCTTTATGGTCCAATATTTGCTTTCAGACCTGATGAAAGGCGTGGGGCTCAAATGACCTGGCATGTTTGGTTGGTCTTACGCTAATGTTGCCGCCTTTCAAGTCACCTCTGGTATCAGTGTGGGAAGTTTGGGATTGCATGTGATTCATTACAATTTCAGATTTTAGATTATTATTAACCTAATTATTTAATTATAAAAAATGGATTTACAGATTGTAGAAAATATTTTTTTACTGTCAACCAGTTGTTTTTGTCCTGAGAAATTTCACACTAATAAATATTTTCCCAGAAAAAGGGGAGTCTTTTTTTTTTGTAAGCAAGTTTTTTTGGGGGCTTTGGTGCTGTAAATAAAGGCATCAAAGTATAAAGTTGAGCAGAACAGGTTGATTTGCACAACAACACACACTCAGACACACGCTTTATTACTCTTTGCTTTGGTATCCTTTGCTTAGCACTGCGGATCTAGCCCTTCTGTTCTTACCTTTCACAATAATAGCTCTATACACATACACTGTGAATATAGAACATAGGATACTGAAATTCACTTGGTTTGGCTAAAAGGAAACATAGTACAACATATAAATCTCAACTGGTCTGACTGAGGAAGACACCATCATAAATGGAGGACAAGCTGTAAACCCAAATGGAGGAATGTTTTCAAAAAGTCCAACTCCTCTACGAGGGTTTTTACTGCTCTCGCTCATCACATTGCTGCACCAGAACTGGAAGTGGCTCACACTTTTCTTTTACATTAGCATCCATTCAAAAATCCTCTAAACATTCTTATTTGAATAATAAATATCATACCAGGATGGTTTGACCAAACCTGACTCATGCCACCTGTCAAATCCTTTACAAAAAAAGCAACTTGTGACATCGTGAACAACGTTTCCTGCACTTTTTGTGTGACACGTATCGTTCTAACTCTGCTGTGAGCCCCCCTCCTGCTTTCCCTCCCAAAGCACGCACAGGTGGACCACTCCTCATGCAGCGGTCCCTTTCAAACCCCTCCATCCAGACTGTACAGGGGTTTTAATGCAAAGTATTTGCAGTTTTAGAAAGTACTTTGTATTTTTCTGTTGTTTATCAGTGAAGCCCCAAGTGTGTAGCTGAAATATTCACGGTGTATTGAGTGTCACAAAGTTAAATCGTTACAACGTTACAAAGTTGAGTAAGAGTCTGATCCAGCTCATAGGATGAGGTCTTTGTTTCCCTCCTTCTCCTCTTTCTCCTGGTACTGTCCAGTCAAACACACAATGTATTCCTGTTCAATGTTAATCAAATCCAAGCCAAGAAGGTCTCATACACAAACAAACACACACACACACACACGTTATGTTGGAGTTATTTCCTTTACTGATCGTATTACTCATATATTCTTCAGTCTTATATTCTGCAAACAATCCCAAAGCCACAGGTCATATGCCTTTTTATTAGCCATGCTAACCGCATGTATTCCCTGTTAGCAGCGTTGGGTTTCGACTGATTGGTCTCAGTATTGGATGGATTGTCAGATGTTTCAGATATTCATTGTCCCCAGTAGATGAATCTTAATTAGTCTGGAGATCCTAACTTTTCATCTAAATAGCTCACTGGTAGCGTCATGTTCATACCTCCATGACTCCTTTGCTGTTAACTGGCTTCATGCTGGAAATGATTGGGACCCGTCCTGAAGTGTACCTTTTGAATAGGGAATAACAATAGAGATTGATCAATGTAGCTTCTGATGAAGCTATTTCATACTATTTGACTAGAACATAGCACATATATAAATGCACTCAGTAGCGTTTTTTGTTGAAGACGACCTAGAGAGTGACGTCTTTGTGTGTGGAAGTCGTTGGTTTGTTTATCAGAGACTTTTTTGCACCGTGCATCACCACTGCTGCTTTTCATCACGGACATATTTGTCCCGTATTTTCCTCCACAACTTTGTACACCCCTCGACCGGAAAACCAACGTTTGTGGAGATCTGCGTCCATGAATTAGACGCCATCGTCACGTCCTTATCGTCCGTCAATGACGGGTTGTATCAGTTCTCATATTTACGGATTTCTTCCGACAAAAACTCTTCAAAATGATTAATTCTCTCGTAAAAATTCTTTGAATAATGGTGGAATTATGCTATGAAACCAGAAATGTGAGACTCTGGAAAGGATGTAGTTAGCAGACCAATCACAGCCTTACGGGCTGCGTGAGGCTCGCGTAGCTTTTGAAGCAAGTTTAGAAAAATGGGTCGACGCACGTAAGCACGCAAGAGGGCGCATGGGGCTCTGTGTGTGCGTGTCCTTGCGTTTCTCTGAAAATGCAGAAGCATGAACTTGGCTTAACAGAAAAAGGTACGCAAGCCTCACGCAGGCCGCAGCCCGGGGTGAAGCTGACTCAAGGATACTACACTGTGTTCACAGTGATATGTGGAAGTGCAGGACTTCAGAGAGTCAAGCGTGGTTGTTAAACGGTACAATCTGGCATGGACTATTGCTGTGATTCTGTGATTGGTGCGTAGTAGGGTCCAAAACAGCTCGCTGAACAGAACCATGTCACTGGCGTGAATCGTCCTGCCGCCGATCACATGGATATATAGTTTCTAGAAAGTGTTGATTGTTGATCTACATTTCCTGAGGTTTTCAGCCCTCTTTCTTAACCCACTCATTATTACATGCCCCCTCTCCAAGTACGTATCTGAAGAATGGAAATAAAGATTTTATCCAAAACAATTCAAAAATTAAATCAAAGTCTTATTTGATCCCAAAATACTCAGGTTAAATTTTGGAAAATGTTGTGGAAATGTTGAAACCTCAAACCATGAAGATGCAAAGCCTGGTCTGGGCTTTAAGACACATTCCTGACCTACGGCTGCTTTATTCTCAATTGTTTGTTGAAGCTTCTTTGAGCCGATGTAAGAAACGCCTTTTTCCCATGTAAAGGCGTAGCGTCTGTGTTTGTGTGTGAAAACACCATTCCAACCAACAGCAGGGACAAATGGAGACAGGACACATTCAGAAAGACAAACAAAGGACAGAAACAGACAGAAGGACAGAGGAAACGTATCAATGTGGAACTGAAGCACATACACAAAACATGCACATATGAAACACATAAATAAACACATTGTTTTTAGAAGGAAATAGTATGGTTGTTATCTCAGTCTTGGCTTTAAACAGACGTTAAGAAGCACTTAAATACAATGCACTGCTTCACACTGTCTGTTTGACTTGCCTCTAATACAAAGGCCAGGCTGTGTGTACGTGAGTGTGTGTGTGTGTGTGGCAGTCATATTGTTTCAGTGATCGTGTGAATGTTAAATTGTTGTTTATCCTAAACAGTACAATGGCATTTGTCGTATTCTATTGAACAACAGGAAGTAAGATAACATCCACATTTAGTAACGTTAAATTAATCAAAGAACAAACAAGAACCCAGCCATTGGACCATACTGCAGTTATTAAATATCATGAGTCAACATTTATTAACACAGACCATCTGTGTGTGCAGGAAATGTGCAAACATGTTGTTTCTACAGAGCTCTTACGGGATCACTACCTCACTTAATAGTGGTTTGCTTTGCTAAAGTCTCACATGTGCGTTATAAATCCATTCATTTCGACAATTATTTGATCATGCAGGTTTTTTCTTTGGAGCATGGGAGGAACTTAACACCGTGTTAAGCCCTCTCTTGGTACAGATCACCACCTATACTGAAAGGGTTGTAGAAGGGGAGGTGTTTACCACCCTTCAGTCTACCAATAGGAGGGGGAGGGGCGTCAGCAGGGTCCAGTCCTGCCTTGGTACAGCCAAGCTAGTATTGTTGTTGCTATTTTATGCTAGAACCAAAGTTTGCAAGACCCTTATGACTTTTGTCCTATCTTTGACCGTGTTGCCAGTTTGTAGCAAGCAATAAGACTTGGGAGCCGGTTCTTTCACGATGTGGTTCAAGAGAGGACTCACTCGCGTGAAAAGGCTTTGCGTCCAATGGGACACATGGCCCAGTATTCCCAATATCGCTCTTGTGTCTTCAGCATTTCTCTCCCTGTCTCCATACAGTGAGTCCTTGATTGGACCCCATCCATTCACAGCATGCTATGTGAGCACTAATGTTTTGAACTGGATGCGGGCAGCCACTGGTGACCAGTGAAGAGAGGAGGACTGGAGTAGTTTGGGAGAATTTAGGAAGACCAGTCGAGCTGCTGCATTCTGGATGAGCTGCAGAGGTGGAATGGAGATAGCCCTGCCAGGAGTTCTGGAGTTAACTCCAGACGTGTATGTGTGTATTTGTATAGATAAAAAATACAAGCAGTATTTTAAGTGAAAGTATATCTTATCTCTTTCAGGAATCTTCACCAAAGCCAGATATGGAGGAGAAGTTGCGTTCGGCTTCCAGTGTCGATGAACTGATGAATCTTATTTATCCATCGTACTGGGCCGCTCTGAAGTGCAAATCCAAACTATCGGCTGCCCCTTCAGCCTTCAAGCTCCAGAATCGCCCACTGAAACCACTGGCTGATAAAGAAGAACCAAGATTTGCTGCTGCCTACCTCAACTTGGATGTTCTGAAAAGTATGTTTTCATTATTTATTCCATAACTGGTAATCAACATACTGCATGTTTTTTACCTTTTGAGGGTCCTTATTACAAATGACCTAATGACGAGTGGCCTAATAGATTCATGTAACATATTAAGTAGTATTAGATTATATTTTTGTAATGTTTCAGTTAGAGCGTCATCGTTTGCAGACAGGCTATATAGATGGGGTCTAATTTGACACAACATGGGCTAGTGGCCAAATATATGTTAGCTCTCCAAAATGTGTAATCAACTGTGTCTATACAGTGTGCTGCGAGAGTACACTTGTGTGTGTATTCCAGGGATTGTATAGAAACATGTCATACTAGGGAGTTATAACCGACTGCACTTTGTTTGATGATGGCACATGTTGTACACGTACATATGAAATTCCTGTTGACCACAGTTCTTACTAGGCAACACTGGAATATCTAAATGTTGAGACCAGTTTGTGTGCGTGAATTGTACATGTATGTTTTTGTGCATTGCCACCCATGTGTACAGCAGCTGACAGTAAAAGATGTGTTTCATGTCTTTGGTGGTCTGACCTTCTGTGTGTGTGCAGGTATAGAGTCGGAGTGGAGGAAGACTCAGTGCATGCCCAGAGAAGTGTGTGTCGACGTGGGCAGGGAGTTCGGGGCTCCCACCAACATCTTCTATAAACCACCCTGTGTGTCCGTCTACAGATGTGGGGGGTGCTGCCACTCTGAAGACCAACAATGCAGGAATATCTCCACTGGTTACCTGAGCAAAACTGTAAGCACAGTGTTTTCCTTTCTTCTTATGTGCTCAAACATGGATCAGCGTGGATGGGATCTGTAATGAGAACAGATTCTTAGAAAAGGTCTGCCTCACTCTGACTCTCTGCTAATCCCAAAATGTGCTAAAGGGTATTTTTTTTGTAAAGCTGAGATGTATCAATAGATATATGTATTCGTATGTCCTTCCAGCAATATGGCAGAAGTGTAACGTTTGTCTTCAGGGTGGTTAGATCCGGTTGTTAACTGTACCGAGCCCGTTTAACGGAACCTCACACTTAACATGATTACATTTAACATGACCATTCTTATACATTAAACTTTGGATTGGAAAATACAGATATATATGCATATATACATATATGCATACATATGATGTCAAAATCACTTCTACAAGAATAAACAAATAGATCTCTCTCAAAGCAGCTCTGGTTTCCCTTGGTGTGTGTGTGTGTGTGTGGTCAGGTTGGGTCTCTCAGGTTCTCTTCCTAAGGCTGCTCTGTTCAGTACCGCTGCAATCTGACTTATAGTGGCCTTAACAGTTGCTTCATGAGTAACAGTTAAATAATAATCAATTCATTTTATATTTTAATGTAGCATATAATATCATTTTACACGGTTGCCATGTTTGGCAGAATCTGTGAATCTTTTACATTCATGTGTTTCTACTGGATCAAATACTGCTGCTGACAGATATTCTCTCATCAATACCATCGGAGGAAATTAAAATGCACGGGACATTCGGTGCCCACGGCATTGTGCGACTGCCCAAACACAACAGCATGACCCGCCACGGAGGGTGGGAGGGGAAGAACAACGTGTTCCGCATTGACAGACAGGGGGGGGGCAGAATTTAGATGGAAGCCAAGCTTCCTCGGGGAAAAACATGGTTTCCCATAAGACATTTTCCGCTTATATTGACAGTAAGCAAGCAGCAGAGATACCTGCTCATTAAAACAATTTAGCTCTGTGATAGAGAAGCTGAAATACCTGAGGAATGGAAGCAGTTGTTGCTGTGGATGAGATGTTTACTTGGTGCGCAGTGCTGCCTGCTATTGACAGAAGCAGTGGTGGGACGTCTTCCTGTGCTTATTTCATTGATGATGCACAACACAACGCTTGTGGTTATGTAATGGGGCGACAAAAAGTCTGTTAAATGGCAGACTAAAAAATCAATTTCAGCGTTTTTTATTTCTGTACTTTCAGCAACTTTCTGAAATTAATTTCAGATTTATGCATTCCAACGTATTCTCAGCAGGAAATGCATTTTCTAGTTATTATTGGAATGCATTAGTGCATTTCCAAAGGAGCTATTGAGATGACATTTTCACCAGATGTTGGTAATTGAACACATGAAGAAAGGGAGGTGCAAAAAGGTATGGAAAGCCAAGACAACAGCTGAAAACTATCAGTAATTAAAGTGCAATCCAGACCCTTATCAGTGCAAATTAATATCAGCTGGTTGAGTCCCAAATGATGGCCTACAAAAAGGTCTAATTGCCAAGGTGTCATGCAAGACACATCCCATGATGGGTAAAAGCAAAGAGCTGACTCAAGACCTTTGCAACCTAATTGTTGCAAAACACAATGATGGCATTGGTTATAAGCGCATTTCTAAGCTTCTGAATGTTCCGGTGAGCACTGTTGGGGAAAGACAATCATTTTACCATAAATTTGTTTCGACCAGGTGCTCCTCAAAAGATTTCTGACAGAAGAGTGAAAAGAATAATCAGAAGTGTTGTCCAAGACCCAAGGACCACCTGTGGAGAGCGTAAAAAAAAGACCTGCAATTAGCAGGTACTTTTGTCTCAAAGAAAACATTAAGTAATGCACCCCACCACCATGGCCTGTATGCACGCTCACCACGTAAGACTCCATTGCTGGAAAAAAAAGCATGTTGAAGCTCGTTTAAAGTTTGCTGCACAACATTTGGAAAAGCCAGTGAAATACTGGGAGAATGTAGTGGGGTCAGATGAGAGCAAAATGTTTCTGTTTGGATGCCATAACACACACCATGTTTGGAGGAGAAATGGCACTGCACATCACCCTAAAAACACCATACCAACAGTGACGTTTGGAGCTACTTTTCAGCAAATGGTACTGGCAAACTTCACCTAATTGAAAGAAGGATGAATGGGAAAATTTACAGAGACATTCTTGACAGAAATCTGCTGCCATCTACCAGGATGATGAAGATGAAACGAGAGTGGACATTTCAGCAAGACAACGATCCCAAACACACAGCATAGGAAACTCTCAACTGGTTTCAAGAAATAAAATAAAGCTGCCAGAATGGCCCAGCCAATCACTTAAATCCCCTTGAAAATCTATGGAAAGAACAGAAGATCAAGATTCAAGAGGCCCACGGAACCTTCAAGATTTGAAGACTGTGTGGAAGAATGGGCCAAAATCACACCAGAGCAATGCATGCTACTAGTTTCTCCAGACAGGAGGCATCTTGAAGCTGTCATTACCAACAAAGGCTTTTGTACAACGTATTGAATAAATATCACTAAGCGTGTTCAATTCTTTTTCCCTGTGTCATTTCACATTATTACACATAGCTTTATTTATGAACGTCAAATATAAAACGTCACTAAAGACCTATCATTTTCACAATAATTTTTAATGTTAAAAATATTTGTCGGGGACCCCCCAAAATCTAAAAATAAATTCTTATAGGGGGTCCCTAATGACTTATAGGGGGTCCGGGACCCCCCCAGACCCCTCTCATTTCGAACCCTGCCCTTTCCTTTTCTCCACCCACCCTCCTCCCTGAACTCTTTTCTCTTGTATTTGAGGTGTAAATTCTGTGTAAATGGCTGTTATGCTCTCTGCCCTTTGATCAGCTCGTTAATGAACCCAGTTGCTCCGTTGCCGTGGATACTTACACGCGCGTTGCACTCTGTCTCACACAGCTGAACCATAACAGCTGATTAGAGTCACATAACGCAGCTATGCTTTCTGTCAACAGACCAACATCATGAACTCCCTCGCTTGTCCCCCCCATTCCCATGATTTAAAAATAAACCCACCATGGAGGGAATTATTACTTTAATGTTTGATAAGGCTCATCAATTAATAACTTCTTAGTTTTCTTAGCTTAGGGCGACTGCGGGTGAGTGGGGAGCACGGCTGTCCTCCAACCAGAGGGTTGGCGGTCTGATCCCAGGCCCGGCTAACCTGCATGTCGACGTGTCTTTGGGCAAGACACTTAACCCCAGCATTGCTCCTGTAGCTGTGACTACAGTGTGTGAATGTTAGTTACTGATGGGCAGTTGCCACTGTGTATGGTAGGTCCTGTCATTAGTGTATGAATGGGTGAATAATGTCATGTAGTGTTAAAGCGCTTTGAGTGGTCAGAAGACTAGAAAAGCGCTGTACAAGTCCATTTATCCCCGCCCCCCTTCTCCCAATTCCAGTGTTTCAAAGTTAAAGCATCAATGATTATCTGTACCTTAACCATGAAGTACAGAACTGTTTTGTAGCTGTTTTTAAAATACGAACTGCTCTTTCAAATACTAGTACAACTAGTACCCTTCTTCGACTGCTACTACCACTAGTACCACAACTATAACTAGTACTACTACTACTACTACTGACGTTATTACGGCTCTGACGTCTGTGTAAAATGTATACTGTAAGGAAGTTTGAGTTTCCCAGCCCTAGTGTGAAGGATTTGTCGGGTCACTGTGTGTATGTGTGTGTGTGTGTGTGTTCTGTTACAATGGTGAGTCCTCTACCAGGTCAGAAGCATTGGTCAGCTTTAATCACATCCTCATTAGGATGAGAGGGAGAGAGACAATCAAGCTGTTAAAGCGGCTCAAATGGGAATCATTCAGACTAATTCGTTTCTTTTCCTGCTTTTCAACTCAATGATTGCAAGAATGAAGTGGCTCTCAGGGTTTCTCTCCTATTGTCTACAGCAGTCTGTGACAGTCTTCCTCAGTGCCATGTGAAGAACTAAGCCTCGCTCCTTAATGTTTTCTGTTCTTCAAGTGGGAATCCTTCACATTTTTGCCCATTGTATTCATTTTGAAATGTGCTCGTTTTCCCAGTGATTCAAGCGTCAGATTCAACTTGAAGGCTCGTTGTTGAAGAGTCCTTGCTAAAAGAATGTGTAAAATATTGCCTCGAAGCGAGTTGAACAGAGTGAAGTGGCACAGTGTGGTTTTTAACACAAGTTTTTACTGCACATCCAGTTGATAAGGAGGATATCAAAGTATTTATAAAGTACGTTATCCTGCGTCTAAAAGTCACACTAAAGTCTCGGGAGACGGGAGTGAAAATGTGTTGCTTTGCTTCCCCTTTTTAGATAATGCTTCATCAGCAGTTAGAATATATTGAGGAGATTCAAATGTGATGGTCAATGGTGGCAAAGAACACGAATTTCTGCTAATAAGAAGTCTAGACTTAGATGGTGAACTGGATTATTGGAGAAGACAACGTTGTCCTGCTCACCTTGGTAAAGACCTTGTCTCACTCTTCTTTCTTTTGCTCTTCCTGCAGCTGTTTGAGATCACAGTGCCAATCACCCAAGGCACCAAGCCGGTGACCATCAGTGTGGCGAACCACACGCAGTGCAGCTGTCTGTCCAAACTGGACGTCTACAAACAAGTCCACAGCATCATCAGGAGATCCTTGTCTGAGTAAGTTTGCATACTCAATGCATCATCACATTGTGTTTTACACACGACAGTTGGCTCTGTGCACAGTATTCGGAGCCAAAGGAGACCTCTGAGGCCCGCGTGCGTGCGTGTGTGTCAGGCGCAGCCTTTTCATTTTTCCAGCTGAGGTGTTATTGTTGGCACACACATGCATAATGAGGGTTTAAATCTATTGTTCCGCTGCTTCCTGTTCTGAGGCTGAATACTGTGGGTGTTACTTCAGGAAACACTTTCCAGAATATCTCTTGATTAACTTCACAGAGTGCATACATGCATCAAGCTTGGAGCGAGTAATGATTTTTCCAGACGCTTTCTGACCGTCAGTGTCCCATGAGGTGGTGGTTCATGTGGTCATTTTTGGCATGTGTCCTGACAACAGAAGAAAACAATTATACAAGTTGGTCCCAATATTAATTAATTAATATTAATATGTCCATTTATAAAGCCACATTATTTACAAAGCTTGTCTCCTATTGACTTTGTGTGTAGCTCCGTGCTGAATGCCCAGTTTGGGGACCCCAGGATGGTGTCTGAGGTAGTCCTGCTTCATTGGCCGTTTGCAGCTTTAATGGGAGGCGGCTTAGGTCATGACATTCTGCTAGAAAAAGGCGGCAGCTGACCGTTCAGGTTGGGAAAGAGTATTTGTTTCTGCGTTCAAATAGAGGAAACACACAATACCACTTGACTATTTAGGTTGTGGAAAGAGTAATTCATTTGTGACTCCAATCCAGACAGAGGGAAATGGAAGTATTTAATCCATGTTACATGCAGTCATTTGAGGAACATTGCATTGTCCTCATTGCTCCACAATGATCACATGATTTTGCCATTTCATCACTTTAGTTCAGTAGAGTAGTGACGTTTATATTGAATGCTTTGTGAATGTTATGATTCATTTTATATAGCGCACTACTTGGCATGCTGGTATTGAATGTTTAGTCATGAGGTTTTAGACATTTATGTCTCACCTTGCAACTAGAAGAATGTCTTTACAGTAAGAGGTTGTACTAAGGGGACTAGGGGAAGGCTTTCAATGTAAATGATGTTATTTTGGGGAAATGGAGAAATTCTGATTTATCTTTAGGAATCTATTAGTCTATAAATGGCTTATCATGGCAGTGGGTTATCTTTTACATGCATATAGATTTGAGCAATTTCTTTTCTTGAGCCAATTAAGAAATCCATTTTCTGACTCTTGATGAGTAGATAGAAAGATATGAGACCTTTTTTTGGCAGCTTTGGTTCTGGTTTAAGTTTTTTTAGACTTCGCTCCAAATATTTTGAAGATGATATCAAATGAATCACCCAATTGAAATTAGACTGGACTGACTGGAGAAGCTTTGGACGCTGTTTCACCTCTGACCAAACTCTATAACTATGTATAACAAATCATTGGACAATAACTCATCCTAAAATGATACATGAAAGCTCTGTACTCAAGAGAAGGGGATCTATCGACACTGCCTTGGCGATCGATTAGTCGATTGTGATGGTCTAGACGGACCAGACCTGGGCAGAAGATGGTTCTGGGGATGTAGAGAAATGCGTTTTTTGTCCTGATCGTGGAATGATGGACCTGCTTTTTACTCTTGCAAGGATCATAGAAGGGTCCTGGGAGTATGCTCATTCGGTCTACATGTGTTTTGTGGACCTGGAGAAGGCATATGACCGGGTCGTGATCCACCCAGACCCCTGGTGGCACATTGTGCAGACACAGAACAACATGGGGTTGCCTCTGTAGTGCATTAGATACAGTAAGGACACAACGTCTGGGGATGTGAGGGTTGAAAAAAAGTTTCATGTGTCTTATAATCAATACAGATTTGTCCCTCTCTGTTGAAGGTGCCCAGTAGCGAACAGGACATGTCCTCCTGGTCAGTCATGGAGCAGCAGGCAGTGTCGGTGTGTCAGTCTCAGCACCAACGTGCAGCACAACGCCCCCCCTCCGCCACTGCCCCCTCCCAGACCCTCCCAGCAGCACCTTGGTGAGAGCCATCACATTTGCACTCAAAGCAGATTTCTGTTTTATCTTTGGTCAATTCATAAAACAAGAAATTTTCGTTTTATTTTTCAAGCGGTACATTCTTTATGCAGGTCAGTAACCAAAGGATAAATTGTCCGTAGCAGAAGAAAATACAAAACATTTGCAACGGAGGCTAAGGAGCACAGCCAGAAATTTG
The DNA here is from genome assembly GCF_949316345.1 of Pungitius pungitius. Lineage (NCBI taxonomy): Eukaryota > Metazoa > Chordata > Actinopteri > Perciformes > Gasterosteidae > Pungitius > Pungitius pungitius. Next base: position 7,326,616 of record NC_084908.1, read on the forward strand.
TCAGAGCTGGCTGATGCTGCACAGTGATTGGCCAGCCTGGGGCACCTATTGATAATAGTCCAATAGCAATATACAATACCAGTCCAAATTTTGGACACACTTTGGACTGGTAAATATCAGCCAAATAATTGAAAGTTCTTGTACTCTTACATTTTTACAAGATTTGAGAAGCTTCTAATTGCCGAACTGAAAAATAATTGTTGACAGTTACTTTGACCTGAGCTCTGCAGTTCTACTAAATTCAATTCATTCCCTAATGGCTGTGCACGGCTCTTTATTTACAGGTGACAAACTTGCAAAACAATCTCTTGAGTCCAACTTGGAACATAGGGATGGCATGGGGAAGCCATCCTTCCCTCTGATAGTCTTTTGTGACAGGAGAATGTTCAGAATGTGTTCACTGAGGACTATTTATGACTACAATGTGTTTGTTGATAGCCTGTGTGTGTGTGTTTGGCTATGATGAAACTCTGTGTAAACAAATGAGAAACAGCAGAATGCAGGGACCCCACAGTAGTAGATTCCACAGCTGTTTGTATTACAAATCATCAGTGAAAACAGATACTCTGCAAACTCCCTCTATGTGGCTTACTGTGAGAATGGCCTTCCAGAGGAGATATGAGGCCGGTCCACGATAAAACATTTAGAGAGAAAATAAAATTGGATCACATATTTTATACTTTCATGCAAACCAGGTTTTAGTTCTGTTAGTGGGCTCGGATCCAGCTGTCTCAGACTTGGACGTTTCTTTGAATCTGTTCAATACGGAAAGATGGAGAAACTGCTTGAGCCTGAAAACATGTTGTGTTACTATGACAACCAGCAGCTATGAGTTGTCAGCTTTTTCAACATAACATACTGTATATTTGAAAACAACATTTTGGTTAATGTTGATGAAAGCTGTAAATTACACCGATTGCATAACATGATCAAAGAAAGTTGTGGCACCACTGCATCAGGAACCTCTGCTTCAAGAACAGTTTATGAGCTGGACGGTGCTGTGCAGTATATCAACGACAGATATCTGAATGTACAGACTCCCCCTTTGTCCCTCTGAAGGCGCAGCAGGCTTCACATTGCAGACACTCGTCACACACTTATCATGATGGAGGTGGCTGCAAAGTCACTAATCAAAAGTTAAGACACAATTTGCCAAAAAATGATCGAAATGATTCTCCCCGCAAAAACATTATATAACAATATACCTGAAAAGGAAAGAGTGAGCATGACTGGATTCTGTCTGTATGTATGTAAGGAGGCAGAGAGGAAGATGCATGATCATGTTGCTATGAAAAACAAATGAGCCATCTTTCTCTTGACATGTTCAGCAGAGACCCCCACTCTTTGATAAACTCCCCATGAGAGGATGGCGTACTGCTTTTTGTTATTCTGTGGGATGTCACATTACTGGTTTGGTCTGCTACATCCCTGGATGTGGGATGCTTGGGAAGATCATCAGCATCAGTCACGTTTTTGTACCTTTTCCACGTATCTTATCGGGTTATCACATTCCTATTGAAATACTGGACACTGCAATATTTTCTCCTCAAACAAAGCACATAGCTTTCCTCTGACCTCAGTAAAGAAATATGTAGAGGTCCAAAAATCTTTATTTTTTCAACATCTCACCTCAAAACAGATTGCCGACACGCTGCAGTGATGCTGCTGGCTCACATTAACAAAAGTACTGGCATCCGCAAATTTAGAAGAAAAAGAGTAGCAGTTTCCTTCAAAATAATAGCAATAAAGCGATATTCTTTTCTCATTGAAATCCTTCAATAGGTGAACCCTCTTTAAGAAAGTTAGTTTTTATTTTTATACTGTTTGAGATCAGTCAAGTGGATTTCATTAGAAATTGACTCACAATTTCTGGAAACTGGGAACCCACTTCAGCACACTGGAAATGTTTTTCAGAGACCATGTCTGTCCCAACTCTTTAAAGACAAAGATCTTCTGTGTGTCTCTCTCTCCTTCCATCTCTGCAGACATATTCTCAGCGGACATTTGTGGGGTGGACAAGGAACTGGACTTGGAGACCTGTCAGTGTGCGTGTCGGCACAGGGATCAAACTCAAAACTGCGGCCCCAACCGACACCTCGACCGCAACACCTGTCAGTGCGTCTGCAACATTCCGCCCGCTCCCTCCTGCCCTCAGAACCACATTGTCAACAGGGACACCTGTCAGTGCACATGTAGCAAGACGTGTCCCCGGCACCAGCCCCTCAACAAGACTAAGTGTTCCTGCGAATGTAACGAGTCACCTAACAAGTGTTTCCTTAAGGGAAGGAGGTTCCACCAAGCCACATGCAGGTAAAGGGGGATGGGGGGTTGCTTGACCACAGTTACAATGGAATAGTCATTTTTGCTTGGGAAGTTTCCCAACTGAGTGAAGTGACCTGGAAGTATCTTGAGTGGCCGCCATAATGGAACTCTTTGAATTCTAAGGAAAGGTGCTTAAATGCTTCCCTTATCAACTTATTTAGCATAGGAAGGAAAGAAGATAATGCCAACCCCTGGAGGTCAAGCAAAAGTGTTGAGGAATAGACTTTAGGAGACTGCAGCCCTTCTCTTAAAACTACTCCTGGAGATGTGACACTGTCAAATACTCTTATACTGTATATACCTACATGCAAGGTGTGTTCTCCAAATAAACCTCCATCTTCAAAGGATTTTATGTTTAGGCAACAAGACTACTGAGTTAGGGTTAGGAAAGGACTCAGAGTATATATTACTGTGATCATGGTTAGGCAATGGCTGATACATCCACTATTTGCATCATCCTAGAGTAAAGTCAAAGTGCACTCCAACACACCTTCACACACCCTGGTAAGGTTCCGTTTAGAGGAAAGCACCCGTCTGGAAACTGGCGGTTGCAGTAAACTTGGTGTGTAATACAAGACCTCGCTGTGCTAATGACTTTTTCTAGCTGTCACTTAACCATTTCCTCTCCCCACACAGAAGGAAGCACACACACATATGCACACATCCCTCTATTGCATCAAGTCCTGACCCTTTGTGACCTTTTTTGCGAGTGATTTATGAGTCGAACACAGCGGTTGGAATCTAGTGTCTGGGATCCGGCCCTAGTGTGTGTGTTTGAAAGAGAACGTGTGTCTACTTGAACTCTGCTGTGTATTTCCTCATTGGTTCATTGATCTCTTTAAGTATCCATGACTAAATATTTTACAAAATCGCCCGGCAATGACATGCCAGTCTCAGGGTGTTTGTCTTGTTGACAACATTACTCCATCCCTACTGTGCTCCATGTGTGGGTTTTATCAGTTAGAAAAACAATAACTGCATCTCAAATAAAACTGTAAAACAGTTTGACACCCCATTGTGGTGAAAGCTCTGGTGTTTCAGAAGTGAGATGTTAAATCACATCTGAAATCTTTCATTTACACCGCCATGAAATTTAAAACCTGGCTGTAACCCTATTGACCTTTAGAACACACAAGAAAGTAGTTAGCATTTGTCTTTGTAATGCAGCAGTGGTTCTCAATCATTTGGAGCAGCCTCCTAAACACAGAATCATAAATGCAGCAATAAACAGAGTTACTACTTCAGTTTGTCTTTAGTTTTCATTCACCTGTGAGGCATTCCATCTGAACATTGGAATAATGCTACATGGCTCCCCCTCTCGTCTTTATTTATCAATATCAAACAAAAGCCATTATATGATAGCTGGTCTATAATCCAGCAGAAAAGTATGACAGTGTGACAGAAAAGTAACAAAAAGTTGAGCCATGTCAGCATTGTTTAGAAGTCAATGTTTTTTTTAATGGGTTTTGGTTAGATGCTCATTAACTCAAGCTTAACACGTTTCATAATTCTCCTCTAAGATATACATTGTGGCAGTTAATTACTCTTTCTTGAATTGTGAAGCTTTTTACCTGTCTTAAATAATAATTTAGTTCACTATTACCCTTATAAATGTAAATGAACTGAGCATATTTATGCTCCTGGGAGGATTAACACCATTTATTTTACCTATTTCTTGCAAAATGGTGGAACCTGGACTTACCTTTTCTAATCCTACAACCTCTCAAAGCTATTTAACACAACTGTCTCTATTGAATAATGTCAAACCCTAAACTGTGTTTTCTTATTTATTGTTGCAGTTGTCTCAGGCCTCCCTGCGAGGTAAGGAGGCGGAGGTGTGAACCAGGTTTCTCCTTCAGCGAGGAGGTGTGTCGCTGCGTACCGGCCCACTGGAGACGACTGGACTAGCTACAGGCTAATAAGACGCTAACAAGATGCTAAAGAGCCGATAACAAACTTAACAAGTATAATTCATGACCCATCTCGCTGCTGGTCGTGAGTTTCCAAGTGTTTGCAGACCCTGATGAACGTGGGGGAACCGTAGATAGCTCTGCTGAAAGTGGAAAATGCACTGACTCAGATGGAGGGAACTGCTGAGCCGGGCCCAGAAAAGGATGAAAGGAAGTACTGAGAAAGAGAGAGAGAGAGAGAGAGAAGGTCAACACTTGACACTAGTTTTATTATACTGTCTAAATATTTTTTTTATATATATTTGGGGGGTTTTGTATTCACTATGTCTCAGTATTCTTGTGTCAGATATTGAATATATAATTTATTAAATGATGCTTTTCAAACTTTGTTTTCAATCTTTTCCCATGAAAATACACTGTGATCATTATTTTTGTAACATGTATAGTATTTGTGTAAAATAAAGTATACTGAATGATGCATATTATTTTGGTTCATATTGTACTGAGGCTATTCAGTATTTTCCTTCCAGGGAATGGCTCTCCCACCAACCACCTGACTTTTGCCCTTGACAACTCCGTCCTAACACCACCCTGCCTGCTATGAACCTCGGTGTGACACTCAAGAGTCAACATTTCAGCAACACCACATTCCGGTAGCTACATACTGCACAACATCAGGAGAAGAAGAAGAAGTCTCCTTCTCACTCAGAAGGCGGCCCAGGTTCTGGTCCAGGCTCTGTTCATCGAACGCCTCGACTAACTGTTACTACTTTTACAAATGCTATTTCTACAAATACTACCACAGTTATTACAGCTCCGACCAATACTACTTTAATAAGTACTACTACAACTACTACAGAAACTATTACTACTGTTATTAATTCTTCCACAAATACTACTACTGCCATTTGTTTTAACTATGGTTATTTCAACTAATAATACAACCACAACCACTGTTCTTTCAGATACTACTACGACCAACACTAATGCTACTGATAGCTCTACTACTGCATTTATTTCTGCTTCTACAACTACTACTCCTATTTATTTTACAAACTATAACTTTGACAATAAATATTTTACTTTATTGTAATTCAATTCAAGTTTACAGCTACGAAGCTTCCTTCTCTACCAGTAATACATTGGAACTACAAGGTTATGCAGTTCAATGATTTGGCTGTTACGGTTAGCTCGGACAGGACCCACACGCAGACCGGATCAGTGGGTAGAAACCAAAAGTTTATTCTGTGGGTCAGATAGCAAACGAAAAAACAACACCAGTAGTCCGCGACTCTCTGGTTCCTGGGGTGGCCTCTTCACCGAACGCTCAACTTAATGGGAGATGCGGTCGTGTTCGGGGGTCTGAGGTTAGGTGAGGCGAAGTCCACCAGGATACAATGGCTAATCTTGGGAGGGTAAAAAATGATAGTTACCGATAAACCAGACTGGTATAGAGTAACCTCTAATCACAGAGCGTTTCAGGCGTTGGCCTTCAATGGTATTCATCCTGATACATTCTCCTTTCTGTATCTTCAGAAATGTTTTCAGAATCATTTCAGCTTTCAGTTTTTAGCATTCCAAAGCATTTTCAGCAGGAAATGCATGTTATACTTTAGATAAAATCTGCATCATCATCATCAAGCGGGGTGGAAGCCATCTTTTGTCCCATTGCTTGCCAGTTCATGGCATATTGTGTCCCATCTTATGGGCTTTTTTTTGTACGGTGTAGATACGTTCTTTGGTGATCTTGTGCCATATTATGGCAATAAACGTTTCCTGATTCCTGACAATTTACAGCTGCGGCTGTAGAAACCAGTTGGTGAAGAGGTCGCCGTCATGGGAACATGAAAATATCCACTAGCCTTTAGATGATGGAAGATGTTCTCAGTCTTTACATTTGGAAAAGGAACGCAGTACTTAAACCTGAGGAATCTAATTAGTCTTTAAATTGATCAGGAATCAGCAACATATTTTGCCACAGTATGTTAGACATACAAGGAATTTGACGTGCATGACGGCAGACAGTACAATAATAATGGGCAACAGACAACATAGTTCAGAAGTACGATAAAAATATAATAAAATATATGCTATGGGTTAGTATGCTAAAGCTATGGGTTAGCAAGTTAAGAAGTTAAAAAATAAAGATCAAACAAAAAAAAAATAAAGATAAAGTGCACTAAACAGAAAGTGACAAGTGAAAGTGACAAAGTGTATGTACATGTAGAGAGTGAGTCAGTCAGGGGGCGACCCGGGGTCTGTTAATGAGCCCGACTGCCGAAGGGAAGAAACTGTTAGTGTGGTGGGAGGTCTTAGTCGTGATGGACCTCAGCCTCCTGACGGATGGAAGGGGGACGAACAGTTTATGTCGGGAGTGAGAGGGGTCGGCTACAATCCTACTGGCAACAAGTCCTGGAGTGACTCCAGATTGCATCCAATCACCCTCTCTGCAGAGCAGATGACACGCTGCAGCCTGCCCTTGTCCTTGGCTGTGGCTGCAGCGTACCAGAGAGTGATGGAAGAGCAGAGGATGGACTCGATGATGGCCGTGTAAAAGTGCACCATCATTGTCTTTGGCAGGTTGAATTTCTTCAGCTGCCTCAGGAAGAACATCCTCTGCTGAGCCTTTTTGGTGATGGAGCTGATGTTCAGCTCCCACTTGAGGTCCTGGGTGATGATGGAGCCCAGGAAACGGAAGGAATCCACAGTGGTGACGGTGGAAGGTGGGGGTGTGTACATCCTGAAGTCCACAACCATCTCCACGGTCTTCAGGGCGTTGAGCTCCAGGTTGTTCTGGCTGCACCACGTCACCAGGTGGTCAGACTCCCACCTGTAGGCGGATTCATCCCCACCAGAGATCAGTCCAATGAGGGTGGTGTCATCCCCAAACTTCAGGAGCTTGCCGAACTGGTAATTGGAGGTGCAGCTGTTGGTGTACAGGGAGAAGAGCAGAGGGGAAAGAATGCAGCCTTGGGTGTAACCGGTGCTGATGGACCGAGAGGCAGAGACATGTTTTCTCAGCTTGACGTGCTGCTTCCTGACGGACAGAAAGTCAGTGATCCACTTGCAGGTGGAGGCGGGCAGTTTCTCCTGCAGCAGATACGGGATGATGGTGTTGAAGGCAGAGCTGAAGTCCACAAACAGGATCCTGGCGTAGGTCAGTCCAGATGCTGCAGGATGAATTGGAGGGCCATGTTGACCATTGTCTACAGAACTGTTGGCTCTGTAGGCGAACTGCAAGGGGTCCAGGAGGTGGTCGGTGAGGGTCTTAAGGTTGGACAGGACTATCCGTTCAAAGGACTTCATGACTACAGAGGTCAGGGCGGCAGGCCTGTAGTCATTCAGTACTGTGATACTGGGCTTCTTGGGAACAGGGATGATGGTGGAGGCCTTGAAGCAGGCTGGAACGTGGCATTTCACCAAGGAGGTGTTGAAGACGGCGCTGAACACAGGAGAGAACTGGTCAGCACAATGCTTTAGGGTGTGGGGGGAGACTGAGTCCGGACCGGCTGCTTTAGGGGGGTTCTGTCTTTTAAAGAGCCGGTTAACGTCGCTCTCCAGAACAGAGAGGGTCATTGGGAGTGGGTTAGGGGAGGGTAATCCAAAGGTGTGAGCTACTGATGGGTTGGGGAGAGAGGGGTGGTGGAGTTGTGGGGATGAAGTCACGACATTCTTTTAAATCTGCAGTAGAACTCATTCAGGTCGTCTGCCAGGCGGAGGTCAATCATGGAGTGGGGTTTTTTCGGCTTGTATTTTGTGAAGTGTTTAAAGCCTTTCCAAACTGAAGCAGAGTCATTAGCTGTGAACTGTTGTTGGAGTTTCTCAGAGTACAGTCATTTAGCTTCTCTCACCGCCTTGCTAAACCTGTATTTTGACTGTGTACAAGTCTTGGTCCCCACTCCTAAATGCCTGATCTTTCTGCAGTCGTAGTTCTCTGAGTTCCGCTGTGAACCAGGGTTTGTCGTTGTTATAACTCACCCTGGTGCATGATGGTACACAGCTGTCCTCACAGAAGCCGATGTAGGAAGTTACAGCCTCTGTGAACTCATCCAGATTGTCAGAAGCAGTCCTGAAAACATCCCAGTCTGTGCAGTCCAAACAGCGCCTCGCTGGTCCACTTCTTGGATTCCCTCACCACAGGTTTGAAAGTTTCTGCCTGTATGCAGGAATCAGGTGGACCATGACATGGTCTGAGTGTCCCAGTGCAGCACCAGGGACGGCGTGATAAGCCCTGCTTACTGTAGTGTAGCAGTAATTTAGCGTGTTCTCCTCTCTGGTCGGGCATTTAATAAACTGTTTGAACTTAAGAAGTTGGTGGCTGAGGTTTCTTTTGTTAAAGGCCGCCGGCGGGGTGTAAACAAAGACCAGAATGAAGCGAACTCACGGGAGTAGAAGGGTTTGCAGTTGATGATAAAAGATTCCAGAGCAGGAGAACAGTGTTCTTGGATCACTGTTACATCGTTGCACCAGCCGTTGTTGAAGTAGAACCAGATTCCTCCACCCTTCGTCTTGCCGTATAGCTCCATGTTGCGGTCCGCTCTTAGTCTGATATCGATCTACAGAGACAGGTCTCCGTGAAACACAAAACGGTGGATGAAGAAAAGTCTCTATCTCTTCTCACCAGCAGCTGAAGTTCGATGACGGATGTTCAAGAGCTCAAATCTGGTGAAAGAGCTCAGGGAATAGCAAAGAGGAAAAACAACAAAAAACAAAGAGCACCGAAACACTGAGGCAGCCAACTGCGGCGCCATCCATACTCCCCCTTCTTAAACCCCCATAGAGGAGTTTTTCTCTGCATGAAGGTGGAAGGGTTATTGGACAGTAAGACAAAGAGACAATGGAAAACAAGACAAATAACACAGTGCAGGAAAAATTACATATTCAATTTACAAATATGATATAATGAATATAATATGAAATAAAAAAATAATAAATAAAAATAAATACATTAAGAAGCTCTGTATAGCTCTGGATGAACCAGTACCATGCAATTTCTCAACTCACAAACAGGTTGATGAGAATTTTCAAATGATTACTTTGATAAAGTAATGGAACTTAATGTCTACCTTTTTTTTACTTCACACAGAATCCAACATGTAAAACATGTCTCCTCTTATTCCCCCATCCAACACACACCAACACGGACACACACATCCTGGAGACAGATCATTCCAACATCATTCAGGCGTTACAGGTGTGTGTAGTTGGTGTATGTGTGTGTGTAAGTGAATATTAGCATTCTTGTGCAGAAAAGCAGAGGTTATTATGTGTGTGAGTGTGACGTGATGCTCCAGAGGCTTTTATACTTTATAATCCACTCCAGATGTAGAATGTAGTTGTTGAACCAGGATTGTCTCTCGCGACGACCCAGATCATTCTTATGAGTGTGTGTGTGTGTTTCCTTTAACGTGAGTGTCTTTGCTTGTATTGTGTATGTCTCAGCAGCGGTCAGCCATCAACATAAACTAACTACAAGGCTCAAGTACACTCACCGGCCACTTTATTAGGTACCCCATGCTAGTAACGGGTTGGACCCCCTTTTGCCTTCAGAACTGCCTCAATTCATCGTGGCATAGATTCAACAAGGTGCTGGAAGCATTCCTCAGGGAGTTTGGTCCATATTGACATGATGGCATCACACAGTTGCCGCAGATTTGTCGGCTGCACATCCATGATGCGAATCTCCCGTTCCACCACATCCCAAAGATGCTCTATTGGATTGAGATCTGGTGATTGTGGAGGCCATTTGAGTACAACGAACTCATTGTCATGTTCAAGAAACCAGTCTGAGATGATTCCAGCTTTATGACATGGCGCTTTATCCTGCTGAAAGTAGCCATCAGAAGTTGGGTACATTGTGGTCATAAAGGGATGGACATGGTCAGCAACAATACTCAGGTAGGCTGTGGCGTTGCAACGATGCTCAATTGGTACCAAGGGGCCCAAAGAGTGCCAAGAAAATATTCCCCACACCATGACACCACCACCACCAGCCTGAACCGTTGATACAAGGCAGGATGGATCCATGCTTTCATGTTGTAGACGCCAAATTCTGACCCTACCATCCGAATGTCGCAGCAGAAATCGAGACTCATCAGACCAGGCAACGTTTTTCCAATCTTCTATTGTCCAATTTCCATGAGCTTGTGCAAATTGTAGCCTCAGTTTCCTGTTCTTAGCTGAAAGGAGTGGCACCCGGTGTGGTCTTCTGCTGCTGTAGCCCATCTGCCTCAAAGGTCGACGTACTGTGCGTTCAGAGATGCTCTTATGCCCACCTTGGTTGTAACGGGTGGTTATTTGAGTCACTGTTGCCCTTCTATCAGCTCGAACCAGTCTGGCCATTCTCCTCTGACCTCTGGCATCAACAAGGCATTTCCGCCCACAGAACTGCCGCTCACTGGATGTTTTTTCTTTTTCGGACCATTCTCTGTAAACCCTAGAGATGGTTGTGCGTGAAAATCCCAGTAGATTAGCAGTTTCTGAAATACTCAGACCAGCCCTTCTGGCACCAACAATCATGCCACGTTCAAAGTCACTCAAATCACCTTTCTTCCCCATACTGATGCTCGGTTTGAACTGCAGGAGATTGTCTTGACAATGTCTACATGCCTAAATGCACTGAGTTGCCGCCATGTGATTGGCTGCTTAGAAATTAAGTGTTAACGAGCAGTTGGACAGGTGTACCTAATAAAGTGGCCGGTGAGTGTATTAAACACACAAGCACACCATTTTTATATGAAAAACAACTTGTTTACAGGAGTTATTTTTGTAGAAGACGATGTTAATTAAGTTTAAGTCAAATTAGAGGAGAGCTTCAATTGTCACAGTATCACAACATTTGTTCTCTATCAGATACTTATTAAATATATATTAGAAGGCTGCATTTGACTTACTGTGTAGCTGTAGCAAATAGCAAGGGTGGGGGGGGGGGGGCATCAGACAGGCGGAGAGGAATCGCAGGAAAAGCATATATTTTGCCGCAGAAATCTTTATTAACATAAATTACTGGGTATCTTCCATATTTCAAAAACACAAATATGGACAATTGTAAAATGTATTATTAATAAATACAAATATATATTTGCTTCTTCTTTTTCTGACTCATTGGCCAGCTGAATTTGACAGAAACAAATTCACTGTGTCTTTCACTCCTTCATAGCATGAAATGACCAATGTCCAACAATCAATGTCCAAACCCTGGCATTACGCTACATTTTGGTTACAGGCACCACACAGGATAAGACGCCACCTGTGTCCAAATCCGTGTGGTTCCTCAAAGATAAAGAAACAAAACTACATCATGGCTCCAACACGTGTCTTAATGCACTTATATGTTCATATTGTTCATTTTTACTTTTACTTTACATCATTTTATTATTTTTATTATAGTCACCTTTGATTGCACCAATCACCAAGACAAATTCCCGTATGTGTAACATGAGTGGCAATAAATGGCTTCTGATTCGGAGTATAGCATCCAGTAAATAAAAACGAAAACTCTTATTTATGTCATTTTTGTATTATAATATAGTATAGTATGGTTTCATAATAATAAAAAATCATCATCAGCCCAAATTCAGAGGGCTTTACAGTCCATCCGCTGTCCCGAAACCTTCACATTGGCACAGGAACAACTCCCCCAAAATGGGATGGACAGAATGCAATAAATGTCATGTGTACAGAAAGAAACAACGTAAAATATGTACAATATTTTTCTTTCACAGAAACGAGTCAAATATGGAGGGTAGTAAGCCAGGTGTAAGGCAGGAATCAGGAATCAGGAAACGTTTATTGCCATAGTATGTTGTACATACATGGAAATTGTCTTGGCGGTAGGTGCATGACAGAAGACAGTACAAAGGAAGCAGCAGGAACAGCGTCCCGATACAACAATGATCCATGGAAAGCTGTGAGGAGAAAGCACAAAAACTCTGAGGAAAAGCTGCATTACCAAATGTGAAGACCATTATATTCTGCTCTTTTAATGTATCACTAAAATATCTTAATATGGGTAGCTTAGTAAAGAATGTCAAGAATAATGTCATGTGTAGTATAAATCCAAGTAACTAAAGTGCTACATTTAGCACCAATAGTATCTCATGGACCAAGGGGAAATATTACATATATGTTGAATTTCTGCCGTCCTGATGGTGACAAGCAGCTCAGGCTGCTACAATATTAGTAATACAGGTAAGCATTATTCAGATACCACTTTTATTAGCCAGGTAATCTAGTACTTTTTAGAAAAAACCTGAAGCAACAATGAATACAAATGAATGAGAACAACCCTGGAGACTCCTGGCCCCCCTGTCAAGTTTCCTTCTCAATAGTGTTGACAAGTCTTAGTAAAAACAACACATTTTGGAAATACAGCCAAAGCTCATCCGGATGCTGGAGGTCCAGACTGATTTAAATGACTAAATACAAAACATCACAATCTTGAATTTAGCTATTGTAGATTTTTTGTATGTAATTTTGTATGAATGGTTGCAATGACTTACAGCATTTTCACATTCAGAAAAACAACAACAACAAATAATCACATTAAGAGAAGTGACCTCTTTTCAGGTGCATTTCATAACATTAAGTTCCATTTATTTATTTAGTTAATTCTTGTTTTAATCTCCAGGAAGTAGAGTTGGGACAGAAATAGGAGCTCCAACATACACACAAACACACACTCACACACACACACACGCACACACACACACACGGCAAGTTCCTCCATAATTGGGAAGGAAGGTAATGGAGTTATAACCGGTCTGTCGATGAAAGAGATAAGATGCTGGCACACACAATGTGTGTGTGTGTGTGGGGGGGGGGGGTTGGGGGGGGAGGGGTGTGAGATAGATGTGAAGATAAAGCTTGGTGGCACAGAAAGTAGTTCACACCATATATTATAGTTTGGTCCAGTATTAACAATCCCACTCCCTTCCTGCCATTCAAACCCTTTTTGACTTGTGACCTTGGGTGTGAATGTCTGTCCAGAGAGAGAGACACAAAGAGAAGAGAAAGTGAGAGAGCGACACAGACAGAAAGAAAGGAGAGAGAGAGAGAGAGTGAGAGAGGATAAAAAAGTGAACACATATGAATACAATCAAAGCTTTAATGTTTTATCTAGTCTGTAGTGTGTTTAGTATTTAATATAACAGGGCTTAGTCGTATTATTTCCTGAACCAAAAGTTCTTATGGGGGCCATTCAACGCATTGCAGCCACCACCAGGTAATGCACTGTTGGAAGGGCGTGGATATTAATCATATTCATGTTAACCTGCCACAGCATTCTGTAAGCACAAAAGAAGGTTGTGCTTCCACATTTTCTGGTAGTTTGTGTGCGTGTACTACACTGCTTCATTTGAACTGTAAACAACATACAAATTATACAATGAGACACTTTTATCTCCACCATGAAAGTAATATATATGTATACCTATAAACAGACGAGTGACGGATAGCGGGCTGTTCGGAAGACAACTGCAGAAGAGACATATGTCCGTTATAACAATTAAATGGACACGGGTAACGGCAGCCTACATCCTTTCATCATTGGCAGCACCACCTAGGCGGATCAAGTGCAGCGGGCGGGTGCGTTGCTGGAGTTCCTGAGGGAGGAGGGTAGTAAGATAGGCCTGAATGGGTGTGAGGAACCTCAGCTGTGATCAACAAGTAATTGTGTTCTTCTTACACATAAACTGTTGGAGCCATTCTGAATACTGCAATGGGATGGCGCTGTTTTTGCCACCAGCCTATTTAACACCAGGGCTAATTAGTGCAGGTGTGGCGCACAGCGAGGCAGATAACTTTTGACCGTGAGGCACGGCGGATTGTGAACCGAATTGTTTGTTTTTCTTTTCGTTATATAAATAAATGGATTGACATATCCGACGTTAAGTTAAGAAGTTTGAAAGTAAGTTATTTTTAGTTTAAGACACAAACAGCACGCCGGAAACCACGAGTACAAAACAACTTAAATGTGCGCCAACAATTAGTCAAAAGTTTGGCTCAGTATGAGAAAAAGACCGATCAAGTTTAGACAGCACGATCCTTGTGCTGTTTGAGCACCTTGTCTTCGACGGCGATCCGCTGAATGGAAACGCTGGCGCGTGCTTTGGATATAGCGTTAGTCGTATACTACGGGCGCAACGCGTCTCACATTGGACAGTGGAGCAAATCACGCAGCCACGGGCGGAGATCGGTGACCGGTAGCGGGGATTGGCGGCGGAGGTTGTTGACGGACAGCGGTGATTGGTAGCGGATGTCGGTGAAAGTACGCTGGAGCCTCAGGTCAGTGAGGATTGGACACTACGTCACCAAGTGAAGAAAAGTTGGTTGGACCTGGAACGAGCCACGAGGTATGAGCAGTTAAACACACACGAGTAGGAAGGAATGAAGCAGAGCTGCCTGCAGTTATTAAAGTGTAAACGGCAGAGGTGGGAACAAGTCACTGTTATGCAAGTCACAAGCAAGTCTCAAGTCATTGCCCTCGAGTCCCGAGTCAAGTCGAGTCAAGTCGAGTCAATGACGAAGCAAGTCCCAAGTCGAGTCACAAGTCAAAGCCAACAAGTCTCAAGTCGAGTCACAAGTCGTAGCATTTTATTTTCGAGTTAATTCAAGTCATCTTATTATAGTGGGGACGGGGAACCCTGGGTGATGGTGCGCTGCCTCACAGACCTAGACAACGGAGGGAAGGGTAATGGTGGATCGACTGTGACTGTGTTATAGTACTGTAACGCTGACCCCAATGCTGCAGCGTAAATAAGGAGGCGATGACTGGCTTGCAACTCCGCTGCATTTATTTATATAAAACAACTCAACTTCTGTCACTGTTGGCCGTCACCACGCCGAACGAACACTTCCGCATACACGGCCCCCCAAAACTCGGGTTGTCTCGCGTAACTACAGCTGGTAACAGAGCATAACGTGAACACATGCAACATCTGCATAACTGATTAACTAATAACATTAACTCAGCTCATTACAGTACTTTAAAACAGACGTTGACATAATGTTGGCGAGGATTTCCATCGGAGTCTGAATCCGGGTTCAAAAATCCCGATTTTTGTAACCATGAACGAGCTGTCTCGTTGATACGGTCAAATGGACTGCAGTGATTGGATGTCGTGCAGGCAGCGCTCTCTGCATACAGGTGGCGCACATTTTTTGACAGATGCAGATAAACAGAGCGGCGCGGTGGTGTGAAAATGTTTCCCCCAGTTTTCATGGGAAGCAGCAAGTCTTCTCGAGTCAAAAGGCTCGAGTCCAAGTCACGAGTCATCGGTGTTCAAGTCCAAGTCGAGTTGCAAGTCTTTGTACGTTTTATCGAGTCAAGTCTCAAGTCATCAAATTCATGACTCGAGTCCAAGTCACATGACTCGAGTCCACACCTCTGGTAAACGGCAAGACTGACGAGAACACAATGGATGGACATTTGGTTTATCGACATTGACATTTTCCAACAAGGACTTGAAATAAGAGACATTTGGGTTTGCAAGAAATGAAAGTGTTAATGGTTTGTTTTTTATTCTGATGCTCGTTTTTCATGATATTGTGAAATATTGCTGTTTTCTGGGTGGTTGACTGGAAAACAAGGTAAAATGGATGAAGATCATCAAGGTACTGAGGTAACAAATGTGTCAGCTGACTTACAAAAGGTTAATGAGGATGAAGCCTCCGTGAAAAAAAGGTCTGTAAAATTGACACAAAAAGTACTGCTTTCCAAACTAGGTGGCTTAGAGACACTAAGAAAATCCAAGTTAAGTAAAGCTGCCAATATAAAACAAACTGTTCAAGGGTTAATGTGTCAGTCTGGTTATGAAGCTGAAATAAAAGGTAGCTTCAGCAAATATCAAGCCTTGATTAAAGACAAAAGTTGCACATAACCAACTGCTTGAGTTGCTACCCGTAGATGAAAAGGAAAGGCATGAAACCTGGTTCAAAGCAAAGCTGTTAAGTGTGAACGAATTTTGCCATTGCGTAGAAAATCGTTTTAAGAGTGCAAATAATGGTACTACTGAAACCGTTGCCCTTGAGGATGATATAAAGCCAACGGATAGTGTATCAAATGTTGGTACATCATCATGCACTAAAAGCCGTACCAGTGAAAGATCAAGTCGATCAAGCAAAGCTGCATTGGAAGTTGCGCAAGCAAAAGCCAGGAAAGCTGCACTCATAGCACGTGCAGCAGCGTTAAAAAAGAAACATGAATTGGAACGGGAGGTGGAATCAATAAGGAAAAAACTGGAACAGGTGGAAATGGATGCTGAGATTGAAGCCTCCGATGCAGAATTGGCAGTACTGCAAACATTTTCAGATCAGGATGGTATGGAGTCGTACTTTGAGAAGCAAAAATCAAAAGAAAGCCCTAACATTTCTGAGGCGAAGTTTGAAAAATCTACAAGATTGATGAGTAATAAAGGTTTATCTACTGCTAATGTTGCACATGCAGTTGATGACAATTCTACACAACAGATTCTGCAAAGGCAAAATGAAATATCCGAGCTGCTCTTACAACAACACAAAGCAAGCCAACTGCCGCCTAGACAACTACCTGTTTTCGAAGGTGACCCATTGAAGTTCAAAATGTTCATGCAAGCTTTCAAGCATTGTGTGGAGGAGAAAGCTGCATCTAAAGGGGATTGCATGTATTTTTTGGAAAGGTACACCAGGGGGCGTCCTCACGACCTTGTGCAAAGCTGTTTACATATGAGTGCGGAGAGAGGTTTTGAAACAGCTAAAGCTCTCCTACGGGAACACTTCGGCAATGAAACAAAGATTACAGCAGCATATATGGAAAGGTTCTCAACTGGCCTGTGGTGAAGCCTGAAGGTGTTTTGTTTCTACAGGACTATGCATTATTTCTACGTGGATGCTATAATGCAATGTCAGATTTGGAGGACATGAAAGAGCTGGACTTGCCGGCTAACCTCAAAATTATTGTTTCAAAACTTCCTTTTAAATTAAGGGAAAAGTTTAGAAGTTCTGCTTGCGGTATTCGGGAGCGACAACTCCGCAAACCTAACTTTAAAGACGTTGTACATGTAGCAGGTTGACTGGTCGCAGGTGGTTTCAATCACTTCATTCTCTTTGGACCAATCAGGAAGTTACTGCATGCTATATAGGCGGGGGGTTTGACATCTTGACCCGTTACTCTTTGTCGCTGGAGGTACATTTCCGCTCTGGGTCCTCTCGCGTTCGCGGCGCGTTCACGGTTGACGAACAGGTAATGTAGTGTGCTTAATTGTTCTTTTACTTTGGCCTTGGTTGCGTTGGGATGACCATTACAGAGTGTATTGTCTCTTTGCAGTGTCTCCCTGTCACCAACCCAGGCTTTCCTTTAACGGAATCTGGTTGAGCGGTGCCGCTGGTAGGTCGGACAAACCTTTCTCCTCATGTATTTTAATGAGTGAGTTGTCAAGTAATCTGCCGTTTTATTGTAGGCTGTGTGTAGCTGTATGAGGGCGGCAGGTGTACGGGTGCGACACTACCTGACTGGGTCGTAAAATTGCTTCGCCGTGCGCTGGTATCTGCACCAACCCCTCCCTTCCCTGCCACGCTGCTGTTTTGTCTCCGTTTTATTTGATTACAACTACAACTCGTAGTTGAAGCGCCCGGATTTGTCGCTCAAAGTGTCGGGCAGGGCTGTCTGATTGCGACCCGAATGATAGTTTGCCTTCTTTTTGGGTCGCCTGTGTTTTGCTACTATGTGTATGGAGTTTGTTATGTTTATGGGTTTATTTGTTAAACTATGATTTAAGTGATTTTGGTTTATATTTCTTTTATTTAAGTTCTAATGAAAAGACTAATTTTGTTGATTTTATTGTCTATTTTTGTCATTTTGGGTTGGTAGGCTCTAGGCAGCCATTAAGACACCTTTGCTGCCTAGATTTGCCTTGAAGTAGTTTTCGTTTATTTTTTGGTTTATTGATTTACTTTCCCTCCCAATAACTGTATGCTCTCCTTCCATAGTTGCTGAGTGCCGAAGGTGGTGGTGTCGGTGTCCCAGGTGGTGGTGTCTCCCTCTCGTGTGCTGTGTTTTCCCCCGTTTGGTTTAATTTGAGTTTTGCTTGCTGTAGTGTGTGTTTGTGTGTGCACGTGTGATTGGGGTGATCCTTCCCTGAGACCCCACACCCCGTTGGCCCTGTCCCTCCACCGGTAAGGCCTCAGTGCCTACTTTCCATATTTAGTAGGTCGGGTATTTTAAATGGTATTTTATATTTGATGTTTTAGTAATTGTAGTAAATAAAATTATTGTTATAATGGAACTACGTCTCTGGCTTCACGCATAAATCGAACTTGTGTGCTTTCTGTATTTAAATTAATTGTCGTACGATCCCATTCTCGGGGTGAAATTCCCCGGGTGGCGTTGCCGGTGTCATCGGTGTCGAGCGGGCCAAAAAGGCGCTCCACACCCACAGAGTTCCACTCGCCACATACACTTTGTGGAATATGAAGTAAAAATCTTGTCTGATGCTATTTTTGGTGATATTCAAACTACTGAAAGAGAGAGGCAGGTTAAAAGGGATGTGTATACAGCCAAGTCTAGGTCGAAGCAAGGTAACTTTGCTACAAACGTCTGTGCTGTTAGCAACGTGCAACGCAGGGACACACAAGAAGGTAAACACAGGGAGAGCAACATCGGCATCAATTGTTTATTCTGTTTGCAAGATCACAGTCTGGATGAATGTCAACGACTTGCAAAAAATAAACATCGTGAAAAGATCAACTTCTTAAAGGAAAAAGGAGTATGTTTTGGGTGTCTCAACATTGGGCATTTGAGCAAAAATTGCGATAAGCGGAAAACCTGTGAAAAATGCAAACAGAGCCATCCAACAGCTTTACACATTCACGTCAAACAAGTGGACAAATCGATGAACAGCAGTGGCATCGATTTGGAACCTAAACCAGCTGTAAACCATACGCTTGTGTCAGCTCAGACATTTGGGAGCCAGACCGGGGCCGGTGGTAGTGGAATGCTCTCCATCCTGCCAGTTCAGGTAAAAGCACAAAAGGGCAACAAGGTCATTCAGACTTATGCTTTTCTGGACAATGGCTCGACATCCACATTCTGCTCTGAAGCTCTTATGCGTAGACTTAATCTTACTGGAACAAAGTCCAAAATAGGTTTGTTAACGATGAGCCCAAAGACATCAGTGTCAACATACATTGTGAATGGACTTGAAGTAGCTAGCCTTAATGGAACAAGGTACTACAGTCTTCCAAATGTTTACACACAGAAAAAGATGCCAGTTGACACAGCAAACATCATGAAACCAGAGGACATACCACAGTGGCCTTACCTTGATCACATTGAAATCCCTGAAATTGATGCTACCGTGGAGTTATTAATAGGTACTAATGCTTCAAAGTTGCTAGAACCATGGGAAATTGTGAATAGCGAAGGTGAGGGTCCTTTTGCTGTTAAAACCCTATTAGGGTGGGTGATCAATGGCTTAGGAAAGGATTTTAAAGACAATAGGAACGGCATTGGCTATCCTTCTGTTTCTGTAAACAGATTATCTGTAGAATCACTTCAGCTGTTATTGGAGAAGCAGTACCAAAGTGACTTCAATGAACAAATCGCCGACGACAATGAAGAAATGTCAAGGCAAGAGGCAAGATTCATTAAAATAATGGATCAATCTGTAAAGTTAAAGGACGGACATTACAGTTTAAAGCTGCCATTTAAAGCCCAAGAGGTAACTCTGCCAAACAACCGTTGTATTGCTCAACAGCGCCTCATTGGACTAAGAAGGAAAATGGAAAGAAATGAGAAATTCCACCAAGAATACACAAGCTTTCTTGAAAATGTCATCAGCAGTGGCTATGCAGAAATGGTACCACAGGATGAGTTGCGTTGTGGAGAAGATAACCTGTTCTATATACCTCATCATGGCGTATATCACCCAAGGAAGGGCAAGTTGCGAGTTGTCTTCGACTGTGGAGCTAAGTTTAAAGGAACTTCTTTGAACGAACAACTTCTGCAGGGTCCGAACCTTACAAGTTCCTTAATAGGAGTGTTTCTACGATTCAGACAAGAACCAGTTGCTTTTATGTCTGATGTGAAGTCTATGTTCTATCAAGTTAGAGTGGCCGACGAAGACAAAGACTTTCTAAGGTTCCTGTGGTGGCCTAATGGAGATCTGCACAAGCAAGTTGAAGAATATAGAATGACTGTACATCTCTTTGGAGCAGTGTCGTCGCCTAGTTGTGCATGTTATGCTCTAAGGAAGACAGCAGACGACAGTCGGAATGGATTTTCGGATGAAGTGATTGACACGGTATATAAAAATTTCTATGTGGACGATTGTCTGAAAAGCTCACCGTCTGCGCAGAAAGCAGTACAGATTGTCCAGGACCTGACTGAACTTTGCCAGAAAGGAGGGTTTCATCTTACACAGTGGATAAGTAGCAGTCGCAAAGTCCTTGAAACAATTCCTGAGAAAGAACATTCTAAAAGTGTGAGTGAACTAAATTTGGACATAGACGAACTTCCGGTGGAAAGAGCACTGGGGCTACATTGGTGTCTGGAAAATGACAAGTTTAACTTCCATGTGAACTGCAAGGAACGGATGCAAACACGGCGAGGGATCTTATCAGTCACTAGTGCAGTGTACGATCCCTTAGGGTACGTTGCGCCAGTCCTTCTTCCAGCCAAGCACATATTACAAGAGTTGTGCAAAAGGAACTATGGCTGGGATGAAGAAGTTCCACAAACCTTAAAACAGCAGTGGATAAAGTGGTTAACTGACCTGAAAGAGATCTCAGAGTTCCAAGTGAGTAGGTGCTTGAAACCACATGACTTTGGAACACCAGTCCACGCCCAGTTGCATCACTTTGCCGATGCCAGCGAAAGGGGATATGGTACGGTAACTTACCTAAGGTTGCAGAACAAAGCAGGTCATGTTCATATTTCCTTTCTTCTTGTAAAGTCCAGAGCAACACCTCTTAAACCCGTAACCATTCCTCGTTTGGAACTCACTGCTTCCGTTTTGGCTGTTCGAGTGGACAGGATGGTAAAATCAGAGTTACAGCTTTCTTTGTCAGAATCCTGTTTCTGGACTGATAGTACTACAGTCTTAAAGTACATCAGCAATGAAAACAAAAGGTTTCGAACATTTGTGGCCAACAGAGTAGCCATCATTAGGGAATCTTCAGAGCCAGCACAGTGGCGCTATGTTCACACAAAACAAAATCCTGCAGATGACGCATCTAGAGGACTGACAGTCCATAAGCTTTTGAACAGCAAAACATGGCTATCGGGTCCGGAATTCCTGTGGAGAGCAAGAGAAACATGGTTACAGTACGAAGTGGAGTCCACATTGGAGGAGGATGATCCAGAGGTCAAAGTGGAAATCTCCACAAATGCAATAACCATTCAAGAGGATAATGCAACCAGCCAACTCATCACCTATTTCTCTGACTGGAAAAGGTTGAAAGTCGCAGTTGCATGGTTGCTGTTGGTCAAAGGAACTCTATTGGAGTTGAGTCAAAGAAGGAAGCAACTGGTGAAAGATGGAATGGCTAATCTTGATGTTGACAGAAAAATGTTGGAAGCCAGAAAGTCATTGAAACGAGAAGGTGTATCAACGGAGGATCTATTAGCAGCAGAAAATGCTATCCTTCAGTTCTGTCAGAGGGAAAGATTTGACACTGAGATTTGTGCACTAAAGACAGGGCTACACCCTTTAACAGGTTTTCCTATCTACAAGCTGAATCCTGTCTTGGAGGAAGGACTGGTAAGAGTTGGTGGAAGATTGTCCAGGACTGCAATGCCCGAAGAGAGCAAACATCCAGTCATCCTGTGTAAAGATCAGCACATCTCCATGTTAATTCTTAAACATATTCATGAACAGACAAGACACGGTGGGAGAAATTACATCCTTTCCAAATTGAGAGAAAGGTTCTGGGTAACTCATGCCAATGCAGCAGCAAGGAAAATCTTGTCAAGTTGTCCTTTTTGCAGACGTCACCAAGGAAAATTGTGTGACCAAAAAATGTCGGATCTCCCCAACGAGAGGATTACTCCAGACTTGCCTCCATTTACTAATGTGGGAGTGGACTATTTTGGGCCTATTGAAGTAAAACAAGGACGTTCTTATGTGAAACGTTATGGGGTTATCTTTACATGCATGGCCAGCAGGGCAATTCATTTAGAAGTGGCACACTCGTTAGACACAGACTCCTGCGTCAGTGCTATTCGTCGATTCATATGCCGGAGAGGACCCGTGGCACACTTTCGCTCAGACAATGGCACAAATTTCACAGGTGCAGAAAAGGAACTAAAAAGAGCAATTGCAGAATTAAACCACAGATCAATTGAGAAGGCTTTAATTCATGACAATATCAAGTGGACGTTCAACCCACCTGCAGCTTCCCATTATGGCGGTGCTTGGGAAAGCATGATCAGACTGGTCAGGAAGGTCTTGGTATCTGTTTTACATCTACAGACTCTAACTGATGAAACGTTAGTCACAGTCTTATGCGAAGCCGAAGCAATCTTGAATGACCGACCAATTACGAGAGTTTCAGAGGATCCTAATGATTTAGAGCCACTAACACCTAATCATCTTCTTACTTTGAAAAGAAAACCAGTTTTGCCTCCAGGTCTGTTTGATCAAAAGGACCAGTACGTAAGACGAAGATGGAAACAGGCTCAATATCTTTCAGATTTGTTCTGGAAAAGGTGGACGAAAGAGTATCTTGCAACGCTACAGGAAAGACAAAAGTGGAACAAAACACAACGTAATCTTTTGGAAGGAGATATTGTTTTGATTGCAGATGCTACAGCACCACGACATTCTTGGATGATTGGAAGGATTATTAAAGCCTTTCCAGACAAATCAGGCATAGTTAGATCTGTGCAAATCAAAACCAAAACAAATGTAATTGAAAGACCAGTGACAAAATTAGGACTATTGGTAGAGCAGTCAATGTAAAAGTAAAACAAACGCACCAAAAGAGGGTCGATTTGTTTGTTTGTTTATTATTTTTGTTTGCAAACGTTAGTTTCGTTGTATGAATGTCTCCATACATGAATTGTTTATAATTGTCATGTCTTGAAGTGCCATGAACAATTAGGGGCCGGTTGTGTTGGAGCCATTCTGAATACTGCAATGGGATGGCGCTGTTTTTGCCACCAGCCTATTTAACACCAGGGCTAATTAGTGCAGGTGTGGCGCACAGCGAGGCAGATAACTTTTGACCGTGAGGCACGGCGGATTGTGAACCGAATTGTTTGTTTTTCTTTTCGTTATATAAATAAATGGATTGACATATCCGACGTTAAGTTAAGAAGTTTGAAAGTAAGTTATTTTTAGTTTAAGACACAAACAGCACGCCGGAAACCACGAGTACAAAACAACTTAAATGTGCGCCAACATAAACAAAGGAGAGACACATCCTAGATTAAGACCTTTTATACCCACCCGTAACCAATGACTACAAGTGATTACACTCTAAAGAACCCTCCAATATTGCCTTTTATCAAAAATCATATACATATGTATTTTTCCATTCATGGTCTAATGCTGAGTGCTGACTCACATAATCCAGACTGTTATTGTTGCAACATCTTACGGCCTGCTACATTTTCACACTCTGTAAGCACGATCTTAGTTTAAGAAGGCAACATATTGATACAGTCACGAGATCGTTTTTCTTATAAAACATTACTGTGAGAGGGTCTGAATTTGGCTCAGCCTTCCAGTGGCCTCAGTCTGTCATAACAAACTGGTGTTAGCAGTTGAAATATATATTCTTGTTGCTCCCACTGTTTATTGTGTCATGATGGGCTACATTTGTTATTCACTGGAAAGAATAAAGGTAGTGTATTTTGCATTAGTGGTAGAATATTAAAAAAAAAGTCCCATTGAGGCTTTCCACAGACGCACAACCACCCCATCAGGTTTTCATTTAACTCACATGGGTGTCCTCTGTGGGTCAACGATATTCTAACTGTCTACGAGTTGTGGATATCTGCGAACGATAGCAACAGAGATTAGGAACAGCTGTGTGTGTGTGTGTGATTGCTGCGTAATTGTTCTCAACGTCCATGAAATCGTGTTAAAGCTGTTACAAGCTCTCTGACAGACACATTCTGCATGGGCGTGTGATTCAGTGGCTTTTCCGTCATTTCTGTAGAAATGTATTGACCCACACCCACCCACCTTAGGAAAAGTTTACAATTTAACAAAGCACTACTGGCACTTTAAAGTCATTTATGCCTGTGTATTATATTTTCTATATTTATTTAATGCCCTGTTTTAAACCAATAATTTAGTATTACCTTGTTACTGCTGAGCTGATTTCATTTAGAGTTTTGTTTCTCTTTGCATTTGCTTTGGGAATAATGTAAGCTGCAACAAAAGCCTGGAATAGAAAGACATTGGAAAGCTCTTTCGTGTAGTTTGTGTGGACACAAAGCCAAACTATTAGATCGTTCAGCTGCAACAGAGAGGGTCAGAGAGAGTGTGAGTAAACCTTGTTACAGTAACCCTTCACCCCCTGACCTTACACTAGCTCTGAACATGCCTGTCAGATGGGATGCCTATCTGCATAAATCGTCTTTTTATGTAACGTCCGTGAAGCACTCACTGGCTGCAGTGATGCACTTTGTGTGTCTGTGAGGGAGACAGAGTTACTACTTCTCTCCTCTGGTTATGAAAACACAGTGACCGCCAGCACTGCAGACACTTGATCTAGCTAATATTAAATCCCTGAAAAACACACATTATTCTTCACATGGTTGTCCATTTTGAAATCCAAACATGGGAATGAAACAGTCAATCACTTGAGACCAAATATTTAATGGACATGAAGCTATATTTATGGCAGATCACCTCCCACATTATTGGGAGAATGTTTTCTGTGGAATCTGCTGGAGTCCTGGGGGATTTTCAGGTTCGGGGAGGTTGTCCGATCAAATATTTGGCATCTTGATTCACTTTATTAAAGAGCCGTGTGCTTTGTGGATCATTATAGCTTTCAGCAAAGTATGAAAATATCTAAAAGCTCACAGGAAGAGACAAAAAGAAAGTAACTAATATTGTTTAATAAATTATGAATGACTAACTTACAGGTACAGTACCACCCAAGTAGCCAAAATTACCTGGCCAAAATCCGGCTTGAGCTTGGCATGCCGGAAAAAACACGTCGGGTCCGGTTGCCGGCTCGTCTGAGACTCTATATGAATATATTCTTCATGTCACAAAAACACACTTCTAATACTTACAAAATTAAGTCAAGATCACATTGTTTGGTGATGAATGTATGTCCAGAAAAGATATCAAGTGAAAACCAAAAGCCAAAGAAAGGTAGTTATTGTTTTTATTTTGTGCAAGTTATAACATTCTATATAAACAACCACGAACAAACAAATGCCAAATAACATAATATATGATCTTGTATATTAGAATCATATGAGACCAAAACGTTACAGTGAATTTGTGGAAAGGCCACTGTTAATAGTGTAAAATTAAGTGTCACAGTCGGGCTGGGGCAGGATGTAGTGAGGACTCAGGCGCAGAGTTTCTAATCAAACCGTGACATTAAGTTACATTAAAATAATTAAAACTCATACTGGATAGCAACCTTTGATTCTGGCCGAAATCCAGAGTTCGCAGCCTGGTAGAAACAGAAACAAGAAAGACACGAAAGAGTTGTGAGATCTCACAATTCACAAAACAAGAATGGTATATCTATCAATAGTATTACATACAGGGCCAGCTCTAGCCATTTGGGTGCCCTAAGCACAAATGCTTGGTGGTGCCCCCCCCAACCAACGAACCAACCAACCACCACCAAAGGAATAACAACCATTCAGAATTTCTTAGTTAGGTTCTCTTTATTCCCCAAATAACTTCTAAACATAAATAATTTACATAAACAAACATGAAAAGAAATAAATTATATAAAAGATAAAATTATAAATACCAAAAACCACCACAATTACAAAAAAAACAGATTTGGAACTGAACATTATAAACGCAGAAAGTATTCAAGTATATAACCGTGTAAGTAATAATGTGCACATTTCTTCAGTAAATAATGTACATAAGTACAAATAATAATAAAGTGCAAATTTTAAAGTGAAAATAACCATGCATAAGTACAAACTGCACAGTAGAATTTACTTTACCATCTCTATAAAAGAGACCATTCTGCTATCCGATAGAACTATATTACAAACATTTTCACTACCATCAGTTGTCAAAGGCCCTACAGAGGCACACGCCTGCATTTCCTAGCTGCAAAATCAGCTATCCGGTCATCATATGACAGTTTCTGAGCCACGTCCCCATTGATGCTGATGACAGCCAGACCACTTAAACGTTCCTGCCCCATTGATGAGCGCGGGTACGTTTTGATTAGTTTGAGCTTTGAAAAGCTACGCTCAGCAGAGGCAACTGTGACAGGGAGAGTCAGTGCAATACGAAGAGCAATCCACAGATTGGGATATGCCTCTTGAAGCCGATTGTTATGCAAAAACGTAAACGATAACATGAAAAACAAATGATAACAAAAACGGTAACGGTAACAGAAACTTCGGGCGGCCCGTGGACGAGTATCGAATACGGCCCACCGGCGATCCGTGCGAACATTATGAGCGTGAGTATATGTGGCCAGCCGGCCGCCCGGTGACCGCTAGCAACGGTCCTCACAAGAAAAACTTTGGGGACTCCTGATTTAAAACATTGTCTTAGCTGACAGCGACGCGCGAGCATCATCCCGCTGTCTCTTCTTTTCTTTTTTCCGCCCTCGACTCTTGATGCCTCTTCGAAGCCATTTCAAAGCTGTCTGCCACGTTTAAGATTTGAGGCATTATCGAAGAAACCACTGGGTGGTGGGGGGAGGGCCGGCCGCACAGAAGGTTCCCCTTTTTCTCGACTAATTTGGTCTAGGCCTATTGCTTTTGCATATTAACATGCTTTAGACATATTTTATTTGTTATTTATACTAGTAGCCTACTGTGATGATTTTTCACGTCCCAGATTTTTTGATGCCCCCCCAGGCACTTGGTGCCCTACGCGCAGTGCATGATGTGCGTGTGCGGAGCGCCGGCGCTGATTACATACCGTTCTCACTCCTTATGCCAACCACTGTTTGGAAGGGCAACAGTGGTTGTACTCTTCAGACCGTGTGCAGCGCAGGGTAGATGTTAACATAGATGTTTCCTAGCAGCTAGCTTAGCCGTTCAGCTAGCTTGTAAAATGTTCCGTTGGTGGAGAATGAAAAGATGCAAGTACGAGTTCTGTTCCTATTCATACCCATGTGGAGGCTGTGTCAGGCTGGGACATGGCTGGACCCAAACGCAGAACAGACAGACACAGCCGTCAGGAGGTGAGTGAATATAGTCAGTTTATTCAATCGACACTCCCGGGTGATGATCACATTGTTCTGTCACTGTAACCTAGGAGGTGAGACAAGAGGTAAGTAACGGGATATACACTGAATGAAAAGAGAACAACAGCCGGCTCTCGGCTTGACTTGGTACTGGTCACTGAGACTCGCGAAGACTGAGGTCGACATACGTGACCTAAGTAACGATCCGACGTCGGCCGGTTGTCAGGCTCTCCCTCTTATCCCGTGGTGATTGTGGCTCCGATGCAGGTGCGTGCGAGGCCAACCTCTCCCAGATCCACAAGAGGGAGACCTAAACCAGCCTTTACCTGGGTCCAGAGGGGGGGACTCTGACAGGCTGTTCCTTTTAAAAACATTCACAAAGCCAGTTTACAATACCTGTTTTATTGTGTAGGTTTAAATGAGACAACTTTGTGGGATGTTATTACATGCATGCAATGTAAAATTATTTGTTTAAGATGTAATACAATAAACCTCATGAGGTGGGCTTAGAGTTGTGCAGCAACAATACGTACATTGCAGTTTCTTTGACAAGAAGGCAAGATTGAGATGGACCACAGGGTCCTCAGACTAGCAGGCGGGTAGTTTGGAGATCATCCAGCCTGTTAGCCTGAAAACCCTTACAGGTCTGCTAACCAGATGGAAAGATCCCAGGAGGGTAAACAGGTGGGCTCGTGCTGGCTAGGAATGTGGTAGCCAGGCCGACCTGATGTTAAACTCGAAAAAAACGGAAGTTGTCATGATAGGCCCAGAGCGCCTTCGAAGTCAGCTGTCACGTGATACAGTCTCTATGGATGGAATTGCTCTGGTATCCAACAGCACCGTCAGAAATCTTGGAGTTCTCTTCGACCAGGATATGTCCTTCAACTCTCATATAAAGAAGACTTCAAGGACTGCCTTTTTTAGAGAGATGCTGGGCTACTTGTGGTGCCTAGAGTTTTAATAAGTAGGATGGGGGCCAGAGCCTTCAGTTATCAAGCTCCTCTTTTGTGGAACCAGCTTCCACTTTCAGTCCGGGGGGCAGACTCGGTCAGTTCATTTAAGATGAAGCTTAAAACGTTCCTCTGTGATATTGCTTATAGTTAGGGCTGGCTCAGGTTAGCCTGGACCAGCCCTTAGTTAAGGTGCTCCAGGCTTAGACTGCTGGGGGACTTCTTAGGACACACCGAGCCCCTCTCTCACTCTCACACTCTCTCCTTCCACTATCATCCGTGTTTTATTAATGTACATCACTAATTAAGCTTCTTTCCGGGAGTTCTTTGTGCTTTCTCGCCTAGCCGGTCTCCGTGGATCATAGTTTAGTGCGGACCCCGGTTCTTACTCCTGGCATGGCTCTGCTGACACCTGCTGCTGCCATCATCATTTCTTTAAATATGATTAATATTACTGTCATCATAAACCAACATCTTTCTGCTCTCTCTCCCCACAGAAGCCTCTGTGGATGGTGCTTCGACCTGATGGTGGTTGTCCCTGCAGTGGTCCTGCCGTACACTTGTTCTGCTACTTGCATTTACTTGTATCATTTCTGTTAAAGGAATTGAATGTATTGTACATTTTTTACATTGTTGATTCTGTACCCATTGCAGTCTGTCCATCCCGGGAGAGGGATCCCTCCTCTGACGTTCTCCCTAAGGTTTCTTCCCTTTTTTCCCCCATTGAAGGGTTTTTTCATATTTTGGGGAGTTTTTCCTGTGCCGATGTGAGGGTTTCGGGACAGAGGATGTTGCATGTGTACAGACTGTAAAGCCCTCTGAGGCAAATTTGTAATTTGGGCTATACAAAATAAAATGAATTGAATCAAGCCGGAACACAGCCGAGCTAGCCGACACTCAGCCGCAATACGGCAGAGTCCCCTGGATACCTGGGCAGTTAAACGTTTGAACACATTGTGACGTCACGGGAGGCCACACCACTCTCTGCGGAACAGTTCAAGGAGTGCTAGGACACCAGGTTAACAGAAAATAATGTTTTAATGCTGTTCGAAGGGGCTCTAACAGAAATTAACGTTCTCCGTGACAAACTTAAGTAGACCCTCTCCTTGAGGTAAACTAAAAACACTGGTTCCCTCCAGCAGGAAAACACCCTTCTTCTGTCTTACTGGTATGTCGTGGTCTGGTCCTTTGTCCGGCGCCCCGTCTGCTGCTCGTTTCTTTCAGCTTTCTTTTTCCTCCCTACTCCCTCTCTCTGTCTCTTAAAAACCCTTCAGTTCATTAGGTGTTGATCAGTCTCAGGTGTGCGGGACTGGAGGGGTGGGGTTCCCGGGTCCACCAGCAGATGGGGCCATAGCTGTCCCAGGACACAGCCATCTTCTGGGGATGTAGCGTCCCTCCAGGACCCAGCCTCTCGTGACGCCACAACATTTTCACACATTAAATGAGAAAGTGCGTCCAAACTTTTGATTGGTACTGTACAAAACATGTGCCTGAAGGAAATGTGACAGAAAATCTCAAAACAATGTTGCTGCCGAAACTTTCAAGCATTTCTATTACACATTTCCCTACAATCCTCTGTGGGAGACTGTGGGTGAGACACGTAACCCCAGCATTGCTCCTGTAGCTGTGAATACAGGGTGTGAATGTTAGTTACTGATGGGCAGTTGCCACTGTGTATGGTAGGTCCTTTCAGTAGTGTATGAATGGGTGTGAATGGGTGAATGATGTCATGTAGTTTTAAAGCACTTTCACTGGTCAGAAGACTAGAAAAGCGCTGTAGGAGTCCATTTAAGTATAAGAGTATGAGAAAAATGGCCCGGCACCAAGTTTCAATAAGCTGGAACTATGCATCAAACCCAATGTCTATTCATCTGTGGGCGTCAGTCTGATGCTCAACCCTGTTATTGCAGGAAAGTCAGATGTTTATCAGGCCATCAAATGGTCATGATTCACCCACCCAGGGGAATTAGAAAAATATTTTGCTTCCAGAAACTACAACTAAACTGGAAAATCAATTACTGTTATCTTCAACCACTGTTCACCTGGAGTGTTTAGTCTGAAGAGCTTGCCGGCCCTGGCATCTCCTCAGGGGCTCAATAATGGTTCCACATTGCCATCGAGCTGTACTGTAGCTTACACTGATCCTCGAGAAGACGTTATCTTTGAGGACAAATACAAGAAAGACTGAACAGCTTGAAGACTAAGGTGCTTCCAAACACCATCAGTGTCATAACCGTTCGTCATAAAAATCTGCGGCCAACACGGGTTGACTGGTCCTCCTAAAGAACGGCTGCATTGTCACATCCAATAAATACGTACACAGTAAAAACCGTACTGCTGAGACACAGATTGTGACATTTCACGATTTAACAGTTAAAAGGTTTTTGACCGGCTCGGAAGCCGCAACATAAGGATGGACAACGCCAAGGTAGAGGCAAAACCCACAAAGGGGACCGTTTATTGCAACACAGGACCCGCATAAGGTGCAACTCGAACTCAAGGTTGCATCCTTAGGGACGCATTCGTTGACCGTATACATCACTTCGGCTTTGACTCGCCTGTCCCGTTCAGTCGGCTCCTCCGAACGCGGTCGAGGGAGGCAGCCCTCCAGGAGCCGATCATGAAAAGCTTAAGTTATGTGACATTGGTAACCAATGTCGTTTTTTTAAATACTTATGAGACGTGAGAACTGCTCTTAGTTATAACATTAACCCCCCACCTACACGATACAGCCCCTAACCCAGAATGCCCTCCTCACCTGAACACCCCCAATGGCCATGTGCTGATGAACATTAATGTACCAACACACATTATAACAAATACACAACGAGCAGCTCATGTTAACAGCAGTATGTCTGTAGTTATTAGTGAAACGTCACTTTAATGACTCAACATTACAGGCTGACTAAGGCTGTGACGGTTTTATTTATATAGTTTAGTTTACCCAAGTAAACTAAGTATAGTTTACCCTTCATATTATGAACAGAAAAGGATCAAAGTGAGCTCAAGTAGACCATTCATGAACCTGAAATATCACTTTCTAAGTCAGTAACGTTTCAGAATAAATACAAAATAAAACTCAACTTGCTTTGCTCCTTTTGTTTTGTTTTGTGATTATAATCTCTACATTTAGTTGTGTTTTATGGAGCAGGAGGAAGCATCAAGCTGAAGGAGAACGATGTGTGAGGTGACATTCAGCTTCTGTAGCTTGGACTATTCTGTAATATCTTAAGGTTACACTTAAAATAGCTTGTATCCTTTTCAATAGAAAAAGCATACTAGTTAATAAATGTGTTTGCTGTTGTGCTTTTTATTGACAGTGATGTTGGAATCTCCTCTGCCTTAAGACTGCAATATAACTCTGAAAGTACAGATTTCTTTTGAATTTAAAATAACAGGAAAATGTTTTTCTCTCGGCCTGAAATATATAATGCTCCGGAGGTGAAGCATATCTTTCTAACTTAAATGAAAAAAGAAGAAAAATATCTTTAACTGTACTCTGTTTTTTTAGGCCTATTGGGGGAGGAGGTAAGCCTTAGGCCAGAGCGTCCCGTTTCAGAGGCTGCTTGGTTCAGCCTATGCGTTTGTTGGAGGACCAGCCCAGGTCTTCCGCGAAGGTTTGGTTCTATGAGGATGCATCCTAGGGAATTGAGACAGCTACAAACAGACCAGCCTTGAGCTGCACCACTGTTTGCAAAAGCAGCACTAAGATCCTTCTCTTAAAAACTGCATAATGCTGCCATCTTGTGTTCTTCTGAAAAAATGTCCAATGGATCCAATGGATGCATTTTGGAGTTGTCAAAGGTAAGGCAAGGCATTTTTATTTGTGTAGCACTATTTCAACAACAAAGCAAGTGTTCCACATAAACTATTAAACACATCCAAACATAAAGCTACAGTTAAAAACACTGATTGAAACATAAAGAAAAACAGTCATTAAAAATATAAAAACGTTATTAAATAAAATACAATAATAAATTACAAATGCGGCCAAGGAACCCAGCGGCCTTCGGACGAAGCATTCGCAAGTCAGTGCTCGTTAACCGTGTGGAGCAACGCCAGGAATGCTGCTTTGCAAACTTTATCTTTGACATTATTATGGTCTTAGGCCTTTTATGTCAACATATAACCAGGAGCTTCTGAGGTACCACCTCTCAGAATACCATACATTACCCAACTTCCTTCGAAATCTTTAAAAAAAAAAAAAAATTAATTTTAATTGCGCCCTACGCACATAGTTTAATATTTCTTCCAGCAAAATTCAACTTTTAGAGCCCAAGGTCTCAAGAGCACACTGTGAGGATTTGAAACGAAGTGGGTTTAATCCCTGGGAGGAGTCCGGTCTTTAACAACTGTAAAAAATCATGAAAAAACAGGCCAAAAACAGGCAGATTTTCAACCATTAATTACAGCGCCCCCTATTCTTCAGAAATTATGAAAATATAAGTGTGTGTTTAGAGCTTCAATGTTCATACATGCTATAATTTTGGTTAGGGCAGGCCAAGTCATTTGGAAGTTAAAAAATCTGAAAGATTAAGCCACACCCTTTGTGAAGTTAATTAGCCCGTATCTCATCAAAACAATGAGTTATCAGGAGCATTCTGATATATCAAGGGCACATTGACCCAATAATGATCCACCGACGGTTTTGTGACAATCAAACTCAGCGTTTAGGAGAAATTGGGAAAAATGTGTTTTTCACTAAATTCAAAATGGCGGAAAATCTAGTTAGGTGCATTTGCATACCATGATTTACTTTTTTGTAGAGCATGCCGAAGAGGACCTGTGTGCCAACTTTCAAGTTGATCGGACATCGGGGGCGGAAACTGGCCTAGTGTGGTCTTTTTTAAATTTCTAGAGGGTGCTATAGAGACATTTCTTTATACCCAAAAACAGTCTGGATATCCATGCCAAATTTAACAACTTTTTGAATATGATTATAGCGGCGTTCCTTCGTCAGACATGCTTTTCTAAGCCGCTATTGAGCTACGAGCACATTTAATTTGTTTAGTTTGAGGTTAATTTACGCATTAAATAAAGTTGATTAAATACACAAAATAAAACATTCCGTCACACAGTAGAAAAACTGTGCACAAGTGCCTAATCAGCTCCTCTCTGGAATCACCTGTTGGTAAAACATGACGTCAATTTAAGCAGGAAAATAAAGGGGGTGTCACGCCAACATATATTCAATATAATACGTCCTTACCATAAGGAGGTCTAATTAAACAACACACACACTTTGAGCTCTTACAATGATAAAGGCCCCAAAAAGGCCCGCGGTTTGTGATAATAATAATATAATAATAATAATAATAATTCCTTGAAATACAATAGGTTCCTCTACGACTAGTCGTAGCGAGGACCCTAATAATAATAATAATAATTCCTTGAAATACAATAGGTTCCTGTACGACAAGTCGTTGCGGGGACCCTAATAATTCCTTGAAATACAATAGGTTCCTCTACAACTAGCCGTAGCGAGGACCTTAAATAGTATCAGATTTGCAGTGTAGTTTAAAAATGTATTTTAGAGTTAAACAGTTACCAATTAAAGGCAGCAGCAAACAGAAAAGTCTTTAACCTGGGTTTAAAGGAGCTGAGGGACTCAGCAGACCTGCAGCCTTCTGGGACTTCCAGATGTGTGGAGCCGAAATACTAAATGCTGCTTCTCCATGTTTAGTTCTTACTCCGGGAACAAAAAGACCTGTCCCAGACAACCTGTGGGTTTCTGGCAGTTCATTAGGTATCAGCAAATCAGAAACCATTCAGCACTTAATAAACCAACAGCAGGACTTTCAAGTCAAATCTTTGTTTGAGAGGAGGCCAGTGTAAACTGGAGTGATATGATGAGTGATGTGACCTCTTCTATCGTAGATTGTTAGTTAATAGTTAATACACTGTGTGTGCGTGGGTGGGACGCCTTCTGCTACTGTATTTACTAGGGGTGTCAAATGATTAAAAATTTTAATCAAATTAATCAGAATTTTCAGTGGATTAATCATGATTAATCACACCTGAATCCTAACCATTTTTTCTTTCTGAAATGCATACTAAAGATAAATAACAGGACACAGATACATAATTATCATTATTATTATCATAATTATTATTTTTTACATAAATATATGTTATTGATATTTGATTTTTTAATTCATTCCAGAAAATAATCAAATCAATGTTATTTGATAAGTTACAGACTGATTTCCCTGCATGGCTCTAGAAGGGTCTCGAGCCTCTGCAGTTTATCCCACTCTGCTGCGAGTTTGTGCTCCTGCGATGACCAGACATGACCAGACATGTCAACCCTCCCGATGTTTCAAAGCCCCCCCCGAAAATCTCCCGGACCGACCTTTCTCCCGATTTCCACCCGAACAACAATATTGCTGCACCACCCGTCACTGGGCGCGCCGTTTCAGACCGAACAATAATAAAGGTTACACCTTGAAGTCGAGCGCGGCGATTAGAACGACTGGCGCTGCAAAGAAATCCGCTACCACCCCCATTTCAGTGTGAAATATTCCCATACCTGGGAGGATTTAGATCGCATTGGTTTCTCTTCCTACGCATGTTTCAGAACAGCGCTGCTCTTGCTCTGCTGGGCGGAGCTTTTCTTCTTCTCTGTTCTGCTGCGCGAGAACGGGGGGGGGGGGGGGGGGGGGGGGAGCGGGTCTCTGGCGCAAACAACTTGCTGAACCTGACGGCCTGACATATGCCTGCAGGTGGCAGTAATGTGTTGTATAGGATGAAGTGCATTCCCTAGAAGAAGAGGTTCTTTCCGGACCTGAATAATTTGTCACACTGCGCATGCGTGAAATGCGTCAAAAAAATTGACGTAATTAACAACAAACAGCTAATTAACGCCGTTAACGCGCTATTTTTGACAGCCCTAGTATTTACATATGCCTTCACACAACTGTCTCCTAACCAAGTTCCTACCTTAGTAACCTCTGCCCGTCCCACCACCTGCCCTCACGATTCCATTCCATCCCAAATTCTACAGTCTATCGCTCCTGACCTTCTTCCTTTCCTCACCTGTCTCATTAACAATGCTCTGTTATCTGGCTGTTTTCCCAACTCTCTGAAGGAGGCAAGACTTAACCCACTCCTGAAGAAACCCACCCTCAACCCTTCGGAAGAAAACCACTACAGATCGGTATCTCTTCTTCCCTTTCTGTCCAAAACTATTGAATGTGCTATTTTAGCCAACTCTCCTCCTATCTCTCAACCTACCTTGATGGCCGCACTTACCGGGTAACTTGGAGAGGATCTGTGTCGGAACCTTGTCCTCTTACTACTGGAGTTCTTCAGGGCTCCGTCCTGGGTCCCCTCCTCTTCTCTATCTATTCCAACTTTCTCGCCTCCGTCATTCGCTCGCATGATTTCTCCTACCACAGCTATGCCGATGACACCCAACTAATTCTCTCCTTCCCTCACTTGGAAACTGAGGTGGCGGCACGGCATCTCTCCCTGTCTGACTGACATCTCTCAGCGGATGTCTGCTCACCACCTGAAGATCAACCCCCGACAAGACTGAACTACTTATCTTCCATGGAAAAGACTCTCCCACCCAGGACCTGACTGACTGACTCTGACTGCTAGGAAGCTCGGTGTGACACTTGACAGCCAACTCTCCCGCACTCCCAACATCACAGCGACAACACAATCCAACATCAGGAGAATACGACCCCTTCTCACTCAGAAGGCAGCGCAGGTACTGATCCAGCTTCTTGTCATCTCCCGCCTTGACTATTGTAACTTTATCCTGGCAGGTCTCCCTGCTGCCGCCATTCCACCTCCGCAGCTCATCCAGAATGCAGTAGCTCGACTGGTCTTCACCCTTCCGAAATTCTCCCACACCATACCACTTCTCCATTCTCTTCACTGGTTACCAGTTGCTGCCCACATCCAGTTCAAAACATTGGTTCTCACATACCATGCTGTGAATGGATCGGGTCCACTCTACATCCAGGACATGGTGAAACCCTACATGCCAATTCGAACACTCCGCTCTGCATCTGCCAAGCTGCTTGTTCCTCCCTCTCTGAGAGAAAAGCACTCGGCAAGATTGTGACTTTTTGCTGTCCTGGCTCCCAGATGGTGGAATGAGGTCTCTGATAACATCAGGACTGCAGAGAGCCTTTACATCTTCCGCCGAAAACTGAAGACACCTCTTTAGACTATACCTTGACTAGAATACTAACAAACAGTAACACAAAAAAATCGTAGCACTTAAATTGTGGCACTTAAATTAAAATAAATTAATGGCACTTATCTATAACATGTTTTAAAACAGCTTATTTGATGAAAATTGTACTTTCTTGTTACTTGTTCTTCTGAGTTTGTATCTCTACGGTTGAAATGCACTTATTGTAAGTCACTTTGGATAAAAGCGTCACCTAAAAGACGTTTAGTGCAATGTAATGTATTTGCTGTTAGGCAGTAGGTGGTAACTCCGCATTCAATTCTGTAGCCAATACCTTTTCATCTGACCTGCTGGGTTAGTTAACAGCTGCAAACATTTTTGGGGGTTGTAGTTTTAAACTACAGGGAGTAAGTGCTGCATGAGAGGGATTTAATGAAGCAGCTAAATTCACAGAAGCACTCAATTAACTTCCAAATACTTTCCTATGAAAATGTCTTAACAGCACACGCTCAAAGTTGGCTTTTTCTCTTTATTACGAGAATTTAAGACGAGAGCCAGGGAGCCATGACAACAGTGTCATCCCAAAGCTTCACTCCTGAAGGGGTTACTGAGTGTTCACTAAGGGGACGATTTACGGTAATGGGAGGCTTTTTCTGAAATGGATGGTTAGGTCAAACGACAGTGATCTTAATCATTTCCAGAACCTCTCCAGCAAAGAGGTTTTTGGTTTCTTTCAGCTGACTTTAGCTGGCTTTGGCTTCAAATCTTGCGACAGCTTTGAAGATGATGTATGAAGAGATGGAACAGCCAACTCCTCTTCCTGTGCTTGGAACAGTGGAGGTTGATAGTCTAATGAACCCTTAAACAGAAAAAACCCCAGTGGCAGAGGAGGGAGAGTCCAGGCCGATGCGGAACGAAGGATGACCAGGCATGGGTAAGTGGCGGAGGAAACCAATTGGTCGTCGGTAATAGGTAACAAGTCGGGCAGGTGAGGACAAATCCCTTGGTGCCCCTATTCATGGAAGGCCACCCGAAGTGTTGTCTGAGGAGAGACAACGGCTGACTAATGCCTGGATGACAAGTGAACCAAGAGGCATGTCCCCACTACAGGACTTGAGAGTGGGCCGACTTCAGAACGAACAGCTGATTTGCAGATCATGTCCCGCTGACTCCACCTTCTAGGTTAAAGCTCCGATCAGCATGATATCTATCTGATCCAATCGGGGAGCATGTTTGAGTGGATCCTAAAGTGGACTCTGCATTGCCACCAGCTGTTTTCCCCCTCAGCACCGCCAACCTCCCATCAAACAACACTACAACACAGCACAGACAAAGAAGAACCATGTCCCCATCAATGAACACACGTTACAAAATGCCTGGATGATCTGAACGAGAGACGACAAGTGAAGATAAAAAACACTCGTTAGGTGAGTTTGAAGAGCCACAGACCTAAAGAGAACTTTTCCTCTTTTCGACGTATCATGAACTGAAACATTAAGGAGCAGATCAACAAAGAGTGTTTTGTCAGCAAAAACAATTCCAAGGTAAAAAAGTAACAAGCCCTGATGAGAGCAGCAGAGCAACTGCACACGGGGGTCGAAGAAAGAAGACGTTGACTATTAAAACACATTTCAGCTGAGAACGTTGTGTGTGATCACCATGGCAATGTAGACATCAGAGTCGAGAAAGGAGGGGTCGGCGGTAGACCGAGGGGAGGTGCAGCAGTTGGCGGGGTGGACCCCGGTTATGAATCAACACACACACACCGTGTCACCCTGTCTCTGCCCTCTGCCGACTGAAGATTCAGGAAAATATGGATTTTCTCATCCAGCAGACTTTGAGCTGTTCCTGGGTCACTAGGGGGAGCAGAGCTTTATTCCGGCCCCCTAACACGCAAGCCGTAGCATGAAGGTTGTAGGGGTCTACTAAAAAACAAAAGGTCAATTGCTATTTGGTTGTGAAATAAACACATTAAATCCAACCAATTACTTAACCCTCTTGTTTAAGTTTTGGGTGTATGTACAAAAAATGTTTCAAAATGGGTAAGTTCCTACTTTTATCAACACCGTAAACTTCAGTTAAAGCAAAGTTACTAGCCATTTGGAGACTGAGATTCAGCACTGAGCAGTTGTAGTCTAGCAGCAGTGGAGATGGGGCTTTGGATCGATCCGTCTGTCTGGGTTCATGTAAAACCATGGAAGCGAGTCATGTTTTCCTGCCTCCTCAACATTCCCATCCCGGATGTTTTTGATTGATCCCGAGCACTGTCGGGTGGGAAACTCAGCATGCAGAAGGGAATGAGAAGCACCTCGTCACGGGCTGTCAATCACAACCCCCTCCCCCACACACCCATGTATGCGTACACTCACATAGACTCTGAGCAGCTTACACACTTCATAGACTTGCCTTCTCCCTACAAGAGAATAACCACAAGAATATTTAGTTCCCCCACATTACCAACCGCCCGCAGACATCTACACACACACACACATAAAGAGGACAGCTCGCCTCTCTTCCACAATCCTCCTAGTCTCTCTTTTCTATTTTGGTAAATTTTCTAGGTTTTTGACAGGAACACAAAAAAAGAATATATATATATATATATATATGTATCCCCCTGATCATGCTTTGAACTCATGGCACTACTCTGATCCAGCTGTCCGAACAGCACTGGAAAAGCCATGATCGTATCTAAAACTACAAAAAAGATGATGATTTTAAATGACTGGAACTAAGTTTAAGGATAGTCTGAATTTCCAACTGCGAACTGCAGAAATACTTGTTACTTGTTAATCAACACATTTTTCAGTAAAGGACCCAAATGCACTCATGGTGTTTCCAACTGATAATCATTTTTAACGCACCTTGCATAGTAGGCCCTGCCATACGTTTACGATTGTGTTAAAGCTCTTTGAATGACCAGGAGACTTAAAAAGCATTATGCAAGTCCAAACTATTTGCATAACATTCTAGGTGGAAAGTCAGGGTCAAGGTGAACGGTTTTATTTAGTCTTATAATTATGGATTCAAAGTCTCATCTCTCATCCGCTTCAATTAATTACTTAATACCAATAAACTGGTTGTTACCTGCAGTGAACAAAATAAAAGCAAGGATATTGATGGAATATGAATATATCTTAGGATAAAAAAATGGATTGGAAACATTTAGACGTAACGCTAAGGTCCTTGTTCTGCGTATTTTTCAATTAAATTGATCAAATGTCCCATTAGCCACCTTAAATTAACCCTGATGACTGATGGTTTAAATATATACGAAACAGTTTGGGTGCGGATCAGCCTTTGAGGAACCGAGATAGCCTGACATCAATTATCAAGATAATCAGGCGTACGTGTCCTCTTTCAAAAGGGGGGAAGAGCATGAACACATTTGAGGACTTCAAGACATAATATGTATATTTTAATAATTTCCAACCTTCTTTTTTACGCTGTTCATTCTATACACATTTTCCTGTGCCGATGTGAGCGTTTCGGGACAGGGAATGTTGCATGTTTACCGTAAAGCCCTCTGAGGCAAATTCTTGATTTTGGGCTACAGAAAATAAAATTAATTTAATTTAATTTAATTTAATAATCATTGAAAAATGCGTCATCACTCTAAACTATCACGTTATGGAGCGCCTGCTGGCAGAAGGCTTAATGGAATAGATCATCCAATGAGATCTAGGAAGAAAAAAAGTATTATGTCAATTCTTTCAGAATAAGAAACAAATGAATAGATACATTTGAGGATATATGTAGTGTATGCGCTTATGTATTATGTATACATATGTATCATAGGTATATACATGTATGTGTAGGTTGCTATAGAGGAGTTTTAATGTCTGTGCGAATCTGTGTCTCGGCGGATCAGTATGTACAGTATGTAATATCCATCATCAGAAATTCAAAAATGGAAACAGTGAAACGTGGAACATTCATAAGTTTCTTCTAAAAACACAGCACGACATGCAGCGGCTTCACCAATGTTCTCTGCATCGCAACACTGTACAATGTATAGTGTGTGATATGAGAGACAGTCTGAGACAGTGTATGAAACAGACTGCGGGACAGTCCATAGACGGTCAATGCTCAGCTGCGCTGTGTGGTGTTCATCATGTACGGCTCAAGGAGGTCTTCTTGTAATTAAAGATTCCTTGTCGGCTGCATCGATAGTGCTCGTAGAGAAATTTATGGTGATGTGATAAGCAATCTTGGTGATCTGGAAGAACTCTCTCCCTATAAAATGTTGATCTAACTAATATTGCTCCTTCATCAATGACGAAGAGCGCTGCCCTTTTTTTCCCGGTGGAGTGGTGAGCTATGCAGCTAATTAAGCCTGTGCCGGAGCAGGTTACAGTTTTTGGCTGAGTTGCTATAGTGATTTTACCAAACTTGCTTTGTGTTCATGTAATCTTATCCTAAAAAAAACCTTCGACTAACGTCAGCCACGTAGGAGGAATGGGGCCCATGAGTTGTTGGAAATGTTCGCATAAATTAAACAATTCTACACAGTTACAGTTACTACACTAGTGGGTGTCAGTACCGGGGGTGCATGGGCAAGGAGGGAGGACTCAGACGCGGAGTTGCACAAAAAATAAAAGGACTTTAATAGTCAAAGAATCAAAACTAAACTCAAAACCACTCCCCCCGAGATAAAGGGGAAGAAGGCAAAAAACAAAGATCTTACAAACGGAACAACATGAACATAAATCCAACACGTGGCATGGCGTGGCGTGGCGTGGCGTGGCGTGGCATGGCGTGGCGTGGCGTGGCATGGCGTGGCGTGGCATGGCGAGGACGAGACGAGTAGACGACTGTAGACAACCGAATATGAACTGACAAGACAATGACGCGACAAGAGACAAGAGACTCACAAGGCTTAAATACACCAGGGAGGTGCAGGTGATTGGACACAGCTGGAAACGATCAGGCACGGCAGACAATCACAGGGGAAGACAGAACAGGGCAGGAAGTGAAGTTACCCAGGAACACAAGAGACATGAAACTACAAAATAGAACAAGACAAGAACCCAAACTGTGACAGTGTGGTTAAATATCAATAAAAAAAATCTAAAAGAAAATGTACCAAAACAGCTGTCTTTCAGCTACATCAAATATCTAAACTTAAGAATGTTGACAAAGGCCTTCACTATATATTCAACTTTTTTCAATATCACTTATTATGATTGATGAGATTTTTAAACCATTTCTGAGATTTACATTGTTGTGTAAAGCGCTGATTAGAGTGGACACTGAAGAGCTAGAGGGAGGAGCAGCATCAAGGTCTGGTTCAAAAAACATTTTGAGTTTGTCGTCATTGGCACAATATTAACTCTTTATGCTTCATTTTTGGATAAAATGATAGAGTGGTTATGCTGGTCGTAGTCATGTGGCTATGGTATTCCACAGACGTTTACTTTTGGCTATAGAGACCGGAGAGCGAGACAATTTCTGTTTTTCAGCAATTCTTTCAAATTCATTCCATTTTCATTTTCAGTTCAATTTTGGAAAATTATTCCATCTTTTCTCATTTCTATATTTTCAGCAGATCTATTTAAATTCCTTACATCTTATCCCATTTCTCTATTTTCATCAATTTCAGCTTTAAGCTTTTATTATTACAACATATTTTCTAGTTTAGAATTGTCAATGTCGCTAAAATGAATGCTTCTCAGTTTCAAATAAATGATCCATTCTGTTTGATAGTCTGGCTCATAGTTGACTCCCAACAAGAAAGAAATTGTGATTGGTTATTACACACAACAAAAGCTTATGTGATCCTGCGTTGTGCAAAATTGTAACACAAATTAATTTTTGACAACTAAATCCAAAGACAAAATTACCAGCCATTCCTCAGCTGATTTTATAAATTCCACCTCTTGTTCAAATTGTCAAAGACAATGGAATAGAGGCAGACAGACCAACAGACGCCTCAAATGCTATAAACGCGCCTCAGGACTCTCGGAGTATATATGTGGTCAATTCGATTTCACCGACTTCTACAAGAACTGCGTCTGGAGGACTCTTGCTTCCAGCGCTACATGGTTTGATAGCTCATTGGCTCGGATCGGGGACCGGACTTCATCGCCTTTATACTTCCATGCCGAGGGAACTCTCCCATGATGAGACACCGTGTGCTCAAGCACATCTACAAGGCTCTTTTAAGAGCCACACACAGGTTATCTAGTATATTTAGTAATATTTAGTATCATTGTGTCGTTAAACAATACAATTACCCTACACTTTATTCTACTATATTCAGTGCAGTAATAAGTAAAATGCAGTGATGTAAAAAAAGTGTGAGGTCTTTCGGTCGCTTCTTACTGCAGCGCCACAGCGTTGTGTATATATATATAAACATTAATTGATATGGGATATTGGTTTTAAAAATGCAGATTTGATTTTGATGCAATTAAGGAGTGACGGCCTGTGGGAAGAAGCTTTCCCTGCTCGTTTGCTGACTAGCTCGGCGTCACACATCTGTTTTGTCCTCAAACATGAACGATAATAGCGGACAGCAAGTTGAGACCTGAATGTCCTCACCTCTTTTCACAGTAGACCACAGTAGTGTTGGATTGTTTTTACTTGTCATTGTCAGCTTCTCAGACAGAAGACTACATTTATTAGTTTAACTTTGAGGTGGAGGAAGTTCAGAGATTGATTCTCTGTCGCTGCAGAAAACTTCAAAAAGCAATTCAAATGACTCTCAGTTAACTGCCTTTCTGGTTACTGACTGTTTCTTTTTTCATTCCTTTAAAATCTTATTAGACATCACATCAGAGACTCAGGACTTATTCAGCTGTGTCACTCCCACTAGGATAGCCACTTATCCTGTCACCCCAGCCCCCCTACCCACCGGAAATTGCAGGACCCTTATTAACGGGTAAAGCTCCAGTGGGTCGTACTAAAAGCCCCATGGGGGGGGTGCCATCAAGACAGTATCGTTGCGCTGCTGACTGACAGCTAAAAAGGCTTAAAATGTCACTTTGAATAAGAACCAGGCCACACACAGGGTCCCACACACAAACACAAGCACACTCAAATGCATATCAACATCTACCCTGTGCGGCACATCTGCAAAGGACCACCACTGTTGACCTTAAAAGACAGTGATTTGGAAAATGTCCTCGCTAAATGTGGGGAGATTGTTGGGCACTTCGATTACAACCGTCAAATGATGGAAAGTTGAGAGCACGGAAAACGGCACAAGGACAGCAGGAAGAGTAGTTTAACAGGTTCCAGCTGGTGGAAATTTGCTTTGGAGATGACCAAATGTTTGTAGGTTTGTGTCTAAAAAAATACAATTAAATAACAAACTCATAAGATTTAATATTTAGAATAAAAAGTTCCTTTTAATTGAGATTAATGTTGAATAATGTATTTTTAAATGTGAGATTAATTTCCTATCGACATATACAGTATATATATCAAATGATTAAAAATTTTAATCAAATTAATCCAAATTTTCAGTGGATTAATCAGGATTAATCACTATTTGCATTTACACCTGAATCCTAACCATTTTTTCTTTCTGAAATGCATACCAAAGATAAATAACAGGATACAGATACATAATTATCATTATTATTATGATCATTATTATTTTTTACATAAATACATGTTATTGATATTTCATTTGGTTTAATTCATTCCAGAAAATAATCAAATCAATGTTATTTGATAAGTTTCAGACTGATTTCCCTGCATGGCTCTAGAAGGGTCTCGAGCCTCTGCAGTTTATCCCACTCTGCTGCGGTCGACAAAACGAGTTTGTGCTCCTGATGGCCCAGGGCTGCGATGACCAGACATGTCAACCCTCCCGATATTTCCGGGAGACTACAGAATTTCAAAGCCCCTCCCAAAAATCTCCCAGACCGACCTTTCTCCCGATTTCCACCGGACAATAATAAAAGTTACACCTTGAAGTCGAGCGGCAATTAGAACGGAAAAAGATGAGACTGGCGCTGCAAGGAAAACCGCTAGCCCACCCCCGTCGATCGACAGCACCCCCCCACGTTGACCACTACCACCCGCACCCCCCGGTCCTTTTGAATTTGCAAGTATGGCGATGACGGCCTCTTTATTTCTGCTCACGCGCTTGACCATTCGAAATCCCAAGTGTTGGAACATTTTGCTATTGTGTTGGTCAAATTATCTGAG
The DNA here is from genome assembly GCF_949316345.1 of Pungitius pungitius. NCBI lineage: Eukaryota > Metazoa > Chordata > Actinopteri > Perciformes > Gasterosteidae > Pungitius > Pungitius pungitius. The sequence goes on from NC_084908.1 coordinate 7,371,444, forward strand.
GTTGATTTTGTTTATGGCCTGCGAATATTCAGCGTGGACTGGCGCAAACGACTTGCTGAACCTGATGGCCTGACATATGCCTACAGGTGGCAGTAATGTGTTGTATAGGATGAAGTGCATTCCCTAGAGGAAGCGGTACTTTCCTGACCTGAATAATTTGTCACACTGCGCATGGGTGAAATGTGTTGACGTTGAAAAATTGACGTAATTAACAACCAACAACTAATTAACGTTGTTAACGCGCTATTTTTGACAGCCCTAATATATATGTATATATATATTAGAATCAGAATCCATTTATTGCCACATTTTTCTGGATAATTGGTCTGATTTAAGAATAAAATATAATAAAATAAGATATAGCTTGCATAAGATAATATGCAAGCAAAATGAAAACAAGTTTAACAGATGAGTTAAGTACATTGAAACACTTATGTGTTGGGCTCCCACCAGGGCATATGTTATTGCTGCTGCAATGCATTCAAAAGTTAAACGCAATCCGCGCGTCCTTATAGTCCGCCAATGATGGGTTGTTTTAGTGGTCATATTTACGTTTTTTTTCCAACAAAAACTGATTCATTCTCTTATATATAAATATCTTGTATATAAAATTTCGTTTTAATAATGGGAATAGGAATGGGAATAATAGGAACTATGCTAGGAAACCGGAAATGTGAGACTCCTGAAAGGACGTAGTTAGCTGACCAATCACAGCCTTGCGGGCTGCGTGAGCTAGCCTAGCTTTTGACGCAAGTTTAGAAAAATGGGTGGAAAAACGCAGGCGCGCAAGAGGGGGTGAAAAGGCACGCAAGGGCCTCTTGCGTGTCCTTGCCTTTCTCTGAAAACACAGAAGCATGTAATATGCTTTACTCTCATTAGTTTCATTTTTTGCAATCTGTCATGTTTTTCCCTCTTACCATTGTGCCTTATTACACAATCATATCTGCATTAATGCCTGATGCTACAAAAAATAAACATATTTCCAACAACCTGGCCTTATAGCTACAGAGACATTTTTTGTGGATGTAAAAAAATGTACACTACTACTACACCCCTAATTACAGTTTAATGTGTGAAACCACCCTATTTGAAAGATACAAACCAATGAACTTCATATGCTTTTGAGTTGAACAACAATAATATATAAAATAACTATTGAGCCTCAATCAATGCAACATACGTTATAGAAATCTCCATCTTAGTGTAATGCGCACACACAAACTTATTATCTCTCTGATTGATACAGTTACATTGATACACACACAAAAACAAACATACAGGGGCTACCAAGTAGTTGAACAATAGAAAGGCCTCTCGGAGGCAGAAAGTGCTGGAGTTTTTTTTACAAACACCCTGCACCAGAGATACAAGTCGAGCCATTATTGTGACAATGGTGCACACATACAACAAACACACATCGGTATGACTTCACCTTTGAGGCCATGTGCACACAGTATAAGCAGGAAGCTGAGTAGCAATGAATGGCATGCAAATAGATTCCATTAAACCCCAGATGTTTTGACAAAGAGCTTATTACCGTATTTTCGCGACTATAAGGCGCACTGGATTATAAGGCACACCTTCAATGAATCGCCTATTTTAGAACTATTTTCCTATATAGGGCGCACTGGATTATAAGGCGCATAGAATAGAAGATACTGCAGTAAAACGTTTGACTGGGGCTGCGTTATGCATCCACTAGATCGGGCTGTGCTAAATCAAACGTTATTAAGCGTTCTGAAAACTCTTCACTCCCATGGTAACGTTGTTCAAACGTTAATGTGGATATTAACAATATCTCTGAACCTCCAACTTTTGTTCTTGATTAATGAAAAGATTCTTGGCAAATGCTTTCGTCCATCTTGCACCGAGAGGCAGCGGCTGGAACAGACGGTAGCGCCTCGTGGCGGACCGTCAACTCGATCCCGAGATCCAACTACGAGCTTTTTAACTACAGCAGCTTTAATATACGCTGTTGGAGCTGAAATTACCGCGGCTGCTGGCACCAGACTTTCCCTCCAATGGATCCTCGTTAACCAGTATGGCTCAACCAATTGATCCATATATATGGCGCTCCGGATTATAAGGCGCACTGTTGTTTTTTGAGAAAAAAAAGGATTTTAAGTGCGCCTTATAGTCGCGAAAATACGTTAAGTTGTACAGATCAAAGCAGAACACTTGGAAAGGAAATAAGGATCCTTTTAGACAACTTTGATGAACAGGTAATCGACAAGTAGTTTGGGAATGTGGTATAGAAGGCGTTGTAAATTAGATTTGAACTGGGACCAAAATTGTGGGGATCGACAAGAGACATTTGCACAACTATTAAGTCTAAAACAAGACATTAATTATCAAATGGACTGAATGAAAAGATGCCTCTACTGCTGTTATAGTGACACTAATAATTGTGCAGTATCGTGGGTAGGTTTGGAAATTTGCTGACAAATATGATGTGGTTGCATCTTTCCACTTTTTAAGAAGTAAGAAAACACAAATTAGTCTGTCAGCATTTGGCGTTCTAATAATTTTCTACTGTGGTTGCGAATTTTTACAAACAACTGAGTACGGCCTCCAGGTTTTCCAGATGACGGGCATCATTTCGGACTGTAACGAGGATGTCGTCAAGAAAGCAATGAAAATTGGGGAGCCCTTCCAGCACTTGGTCCATGATCTTTTGAAAAATTAAGGGTGCAGATATAATCCCGAATGGTAAACGATTGAAGCAAAAAATGCCCTTGTGAGTGGTGATGGTGAGATATTTCCATGAGTATTCACTCAAAGGCAGCTGCTAAGAAAGATCCAGTTTGCTAAAACATAGTGGGGGACAATGGGAGTCCCCCAATCACCGAATTGTACTGGGGAGATCACTCCCTGTTGCATCAATTGTTCAAATTTCCGCTTCCACTCTTGGTCTTAATGCGTATGGGACTACACGTACTTTATATAACTTGGGCTGTTGATGCGGTTTTAGTGTCAGCGAAGCTTGAAAGCCTTTCACAGTTCCTAAATTTTCATTGAAAATGTTTGCATGGCGATTTAGAATGTTCTTTAGAGACACCTTGTCTTTGTGCAATGCTTTCACATCTTGATTTCATGCCAGTCCAGCCTTATGTACCATAGCCATTCATGACCAAACAGTGGCGGGGCTTTCCCTTTCACAACATATAAGGGGAATCAAACTTTCTATTTATTCAATCTCACCCATACTTTCAACCGTCCCCCGCAAAGCAGCAAACCTCCTGTGTGTGTGTTTTTCAACACTACATCAGTCTTGCGTGAATGCATCGGGCGAATTTGGCTTTCTACAGCTGCATTGAAATCAAAGACACAGCTGTCAAACTCCATGTCAATTACATGGCTTTCAATCTTTGGCCTAATAATCATTGAAGAAAATGCGGCATTGCTTTTTCTTACTCCCATCACTGCCTCGGTGTTGCCAACTAATGCTAAAACCATATGCAATCTTAATTCAAAGTCTGAATCTGAAGCAGAATCCCCTTCACTATCAAATGAGTTAGCCTCAACATTATTATTTTTTTCTGTCCTAGCAGTTCCATGCTTTTAATTTTTGCCTCAAATCTTTGCTTTGAGTATTTCTAATCACTCCGATCACTCCTTTTTTTGTACATAAACGAGCAATGTTGCCTGTTTTCTCGCAATTGTGGCATTGCTGTTCCCTAAAGCAGCAATCCCGTTGGTTGTGCTTTGTCTTGCCGCATCGAAAGCATTTGTAGCTCCCTTGTAGCGATGACAACGACACTGGGTGCACTTTCAGCAAACTTTTCAAATGCTGAGATTCTCTTCCATCGACATTGCGGCGTCTACAGCACGCTGGAATGGAAGCACTTTGCCTAGTTCTGGATGGCCGCCAGAGCTCGTTGCAGGGACAGACATGGTAGCGGGGGCAGGAATGTGCCTGAAGAAGGCACTTGCAAACGGGAACTCTGGCGGCTATGTTTCCAACTGTAGGCTGACAGCGCGGATGACAGACGCTATGGAGCTATCGACTGCTCCTTCCAATGCACTATGCGCTGAGGAACAGGGACCAGGCCCAGTTTATAGTAGCATATGGTAAATAGTAGCACGCTGCTACTATGGAGCCCAGGCAATAGTGTTTACCAAACCACTGGATTTAATCTGGATTACAAATCTAGGTTGAGCAGGTACGCCCTAGCCATGATAGCTATGAAACAGATAAACAGCGCGCTACTGTTGACCTGATCAACTAATCAGTCAGTCTTGGGCGAGTACACCTTGCTAACTGTGAAAGGCTTGGAAACAAATGTAGGGTGGGTCTCTTGACAAAGTGTCGATTTGAAAGAATAGATACCCCCACGTGTCAAGCTCTGAAGCGAAAGTAGATGCAGAAGTTCGAACGAGACTGGGACGTCTTAATATGATTTAATATTTTGAGCCAGGTCAGGTTCAAACTGCACCATCTTTTCATTAAATAAATTTGAGTTGAAAACAATCCTCAATTTCGGCAAAGTTATGATGGTGGGTCCCGCAGCCAGAGCAGTTGAGAACCTCTGCTTTAGAAAATGGCTGTTAGCTTTTCTCATTATTTTTCTCTCTTTTTTGTTTAATGATAGCATGGACATATTATACCGTTTGAGACTCCTCGTCTAAAGTCAACCACCGGAGAGAGAAATCGTAGGCTGGCTGTTGTGCTGTCTTGTAGGCGGAGTGTTGTGCGGGCTATGTGTATTCATATGTGTGTGAGATAGGTGAGTGTGTTTGAATAATAACAATGTGTTTTCCTCCTGAGGGGCTCCACCAAGCCGGAAGAAAGAAAAAATAAAATATTAATGTTCAATCAATGCGTTGGGACCACTGACACACGCACCCCCCCCCCACCCCCCACCCCCTCACACACACACACCACACACTGGAACAATACCAGACAGACTCTGTATTGTTGCAGTGTATTTGCGAGAGGCCCCCTGACGATACTCCCTCCCCAAGCAGCTGTAAGCAGATGCTGCTAGCCTGAATGTTAGACAAGCAGGGTTGTGAATCCAATTCTACGCTGTCCTTGAGCAAGAGGGTGTGAGTGAATTATGGTCATTAGTCCTAGGTAGTTGTTTTAGAAATTATCTTTTGGTCTCGGCAGCACATCTAATATTTCTTTTGTTGAGTGCTGTGTGTGTGTGTGGAATATTCCTGTGCAAAATGTCAACTTGCAATGCACCTTTACATCAGCATATCTTCCCCACCACCACCTGGAATTTATGCTCATACAGTACATTACAGTATGAGCGACCGGACAAGATCTGGCAGCTCACATATCAACATGGAAGAACTCAACAGTTTTTTCTATTGACAATTATAACCTAATTATTGTACAGACAAGACAACATGCTTACTTACCAATGTTTAAACAAAAAAGAAAAAGCAATATAATCCTACAAAATCTAGTATTGAAGTGTCTTTTCAGTTTAAGACACTTCGAAACTGTTTCAACAACAAGCCAATTAACTAAACCGCTTCGTGGATAATCATGGTCTCCATGGGATGAATGGCTCTTCTTTCAATTATTCAACTTACAACATATCAATAAATCAACCAATAGTACACATTTAGGCTCTTCACAAATGTATATTTCTATACTGACTTTAAACATACAGTATGGTATCACACAATCTAACTAATCTAATTTAAGAAACGTCTTTGAAACAAATACATTTGGTTGGTACTCTGGTTCAGTCCAACTAGTTTAGCCAGTCATGCTGTTTCTTCATATTCACATTAAGGATAACATTATTGCTGTGAACACCATCATCAACATAATTGTTCATTCCTATAATTCCAAAGCCAAGGTTCCTAAGCAAGCATGCATGCTCACACACACACTCACATACTCACACAGATATATACAGTGAAAAAGTGAGAGGAGCTCATCTATTATTACTCCTTGCTGGCTGTCCCCTTTGGGGAATGGACCAGTCCCTTGTTACCAACTGACATCTCTCCCATGGGTGTCTAATGGTACACACACACATGTATGCACGCACGCACGCACACACACACACGAACGCACGCACGCACACACACACGCACACAGAAACTCACCTGTTTCTCAAGAGTCAATTCCCAGGGAGCTGTCAGACTATCCGTTGTCAAAGACCAATACTATTCCTGAATGTGTGTGTGCATGTATGTATACAGTATGTGCGTGTGTGTCTAAATGTTGTCTAAATATGAGACAGGACTAGTTGGAACATTTCTTGATCCCTCTGACACATTCTTAGGGTCACTGGACAGTTATTTTTTTGGAGAATATATAAAAAGAAAGTAACAGTAAGTTTATTGTCCTTTGGCCTGGTGCTAGTGTGACTGGCAGAAATCCTCGGGGCAGAGAAAAGTCACACCAGACATGAGTTTGGGTCTGATGTGTGTGTCTATAATGGACATAATGGACACATTTCCACAAGGCATTATTGACATTGATATTGTTATTGTATAAATATGACAAAAAGAAAATGAATGTTTTGACCCTTATGCTAACTTAATTTATTTTTACCAAATTCACCAACGGTTCTATGAAATTAGCCATTGTCCTTGTTTTCTGTTTTGTTTTCATTCTTTTTTTAACATTATAGTTCTTCATTCATTGTTAAATCTGGATAATCGCCATATTAGTTCCAGATTTCATGATTAACTGATTCAAACCAGAGATTCAAATTTCCTCATCTGATCATTAAAGAAGATATATTTTCATATACAAGAATAACATTTCATATTTACAAGATACAGGTTACATAATTACGATGTAAGAACTCATAAATTAAATGCATGATAATGACAAACAAACAAACAAATGTTATCATTACAACAAAAAATGTTATGATCTGATTATTACGAAAGACAGATTTCTTAATTCATAATTATGAAAATGTGGGTATTACAAATGCCTTTGACGCCAACATAATATGACATATAATATATATTTACAAGAAATAGATACAAACATAATATTTATTGTATTAACATGAGATACAACTACCATAATTACAGGTATACATTTTACATTGATATTTGACATGAATGACATGAAACAATAAAACAGAGAGATTTCATATTTGGGACAGTTACCTTCTATCCCGCTCACTCTTACAGCAGGAATTTTGAATTATAACACCGTTATTATTAGAGATAAATCTCATATCTTAGTTCAAAAACATAAAACATACCTCTTAATTACATAAAAACAAAAATATTATATTTATAAGGAATATATTTCAACATAAATTAATCAGTACATATTATATAAAATATCAAATAATATATCAAAATATATTCACATTCACATATCACATACTCACCACATACATATGATACCATTGTGATGAGATCAAAATTGTATTATTACCCGATACAAATCTAATAAATATTAGATTTATAATAAAGATTAGATAATAAAAAGTTTTAACTTTTTAAATTATATAATTAGCACATATTTTATAACAACATATTTTATAATTATAAAGAAACTTCCAAACTAAATAAAGACTTTAAAAGGATGTTTTCCAGGCCGATTGATATCTGATACCGATAACAAAATTATGGATTACACATTAAAACCTTCTAATTCACATTCATTCATTACAAATTCCACACAATATAGAGATTCATAATTAACAAATCTATATTTGAAGATATAAACTACAAAATACCTACGACTATGCCTTCAACACAAATCCTATAATACAAATACACAGACGTAATTATATTCAAATGAAATATAATGAAATTTTAGCAATTTGAAGAACTGCTTCTCATGATTGAAAGAGACAATATTCATTAATAATTATCAAATTAAAATGTCATAGTTTCAAATGAGAATCTAACAACTTAGAATTTTAGGACTACAAATACATATCTGTTGCAATATCCAAAGTTCAATTCTTTACTTCTTTAATTTCAGAATAATGGACATAAGAGATATAAATCTTTTTGAGATACAGAGCAATCTCATTATTACAAATAGAGTTGGCAAATTACTGGCTAGATTATACAAATTTTGGATGAGATATTAATTACTGAATTTTAAGATGTATATCTCACTGTCAAAGCCGTTTTTGTATCCACACAATTCAGAACTTAAAATGAGACCATGCAAACCATAAAATGATCCAATAAAATCTCATGATCGTGTCTTCCGGCGAGCGTTTCAACATGGCAACATGAAAAACTCTACCAGTCAAATAAATGAAAAAAAGACCCCACCGCTGCAGTATAACTATTGTTAAAAACATAACAAAATGATCCTAAATGAATGGGGCTAGAAGCAGTGACAAAAATAAAGAATTATGAGGGAATAGAAAATATACCAACGACAACATTGTCCTGGTGAATGGAACCGCGTGCACTGGAAGGGGCCAGGTCTATCTACTTATTTATTATGCCGGATTATATGTTCATGAGTTATACAGAATTAATTTGCCGCTTGGACTGAATGAGGGGATTTGGGATTGCAAAAGTGTTTGCCCTCAGTGGCAGCCATATATAAATCTCCCAGAGGAGTCCAGACACTGGTGGTGGTGGCTGGAGGTTCTGCTGGAGTTGCTGGAATGGGCTGGAGATGCGTATGGGGGTGCTGAGTCGGAGAACGCGGATGGTGCTGGTGAGACGGAGGGTCACATGAGACGGGAGCACAGCGCTGGAGGGGGGGATAGATATGATTTCTCAGGCCTACCTAGCGTGAGGGGATCGTCTTCCTGTCTGAAGCGGCAGGCATATATGAATCCCCAAAAGTGAGGGAAAAAAAACCCAGCAATCTTTTTCCACAGAATAAGTATTACTTACCAAGCTGTCCTTGAACACTTGTTGGTGCAGACTGCAAGAGACAAAAAAATATATTATATATCAATTTAAGTTAGGTGGAGGCTGATGGAGCCCTGCTTGTGATGAAAGATGTTGCCATCCGTGCCTCCTTGCCGCAGTGACCTTAGATTAGCGATGTGATTTCTCTGGTACCCCTCCTACATACTTGAAACCTAGGATAAGATACTATAGCAATAAGCATATACTGCAGAGGTGTCAAAAGTATTCACATTTATTCATCAAGTAGAAGTATAGATACTAGGGTTTAGGTTAAGGAAGATTTCTGTAGAAGTTGAAGTATCAACTCAAGCTTTTTACTTAAGTTAAACTACTTAGTAAGTATAAAAGTAATGTAAGGGGAAAAAAATTAATTAAGGACAAACTTAATGTGTAACCTCGCTCACAGAACATGTCAGTCCGCTTACGGTGCTTACAGATCATGTGCCCTGCTGTTCGGATGATGGAAACATGGCGATATTCAGAAAGCCAGTGCTAAAACAGGGACAAATGTATTGATGTGCACGCTATATGGGGGGGGGGACTTTTTCTGGGGCGTTTGGTAGAACCCCTGTTATAATGATGGGAAACACTGAACTGACAGCGGTCACTTATCAAAACATTGGCCAAATAACCCGTTTCAGGCTATGAGTAAATACAGAATCCCTTTGTGTTAATTTCTAAAGCCTCGCATTGAGACATATATCACTTTAAAATATAAGGAGTAGAAAGTAGAGATACTTGCGTGTAAGTGTAAGGAGTAGAAGTAAAAAGTTGTCTCAAAAATAAATACTTGAGTAAGGTATAGATAGCCAAAATTTCGACTTAAGTAGGGTAACGTAGTATTCGTACTTCCTTACTTGACACCTCTGACATAGTGGATAGCCTACCACCAAGTGAGCATACTGGTGTGCCATTTGTGGCAATTCATTCATTTTGTAACGAGTCCTCTCAAAGAAAGATTTGTTCGTTTTCTTGTGGCTGCACATCGGGAGTGTTGCATAGGCTCAGTCAAGGAAACAGAAATGATTTGTTCATTTCCTGACTAGGTCTTTGTTTCACGTGACCTGCATAGGCTCAAGAGAGGAAACAGATTTGTTTACCTCGTTCACTTTCGCATGACTAGGTTTAGTAAGACGTGAATGATATTCGTTCACGTAGTTCAATGTAATAATTCACAGCTCATTGCAGCTCATTACAGCGTAATTGTTTGCCGTGATAAATAAGTTGATGAAAATGATCCGAACTTCCCATCACTAGTGAGCAACATGTGACGTAGTGGTACTTACCATCACTTGATCAATATCATTGCTATGGTGCCACCAGACAGGGGTATGGTGATTCCAAGTGGTTTGAGGGCTGGGTTGCAAGATGAACAATTTACTAAAGTTAATGCTTTAAAGTTATATAGTAGTTTGTTAATATTGTACCACTGTTTTCATCATCTATTCTTACCAGGCTACAGCATTTAAAATGTATGCTCTAATTGATGTATATTCATATATTATCAGCTGTAGAATGGTAGAAAGATATAGAAATATATGTCGTCTAAAGTTTTAGAAGAAGTCAAGTTGAACAAAGTCATACAAATTCCACCTTCGAAATCATAAGAGTGAGTTGTTTACAGCATATATTCATCCAAATGGCAGATGTAAATGATTTGTTCTTCTCCAGTAAAGTTGAAGCTGGTGAAAAGTCACTCATGCAGCCTCATGCAATGTTCATAATATAAGCTGCTAAACAGTGACAACTGTCGCTGGCATTTGTCAGGTTACAGTTTGAAACAAATCCATATGATCTGTTGTTGCTTCATACTAGTAAATATTCATTGTGTTTATTACTAATTGGATGGTTTTGGGGATATTCATTGTATCTAGAACATGTCAATAAGAAGTTAAAAAAAAGCATCACCTGGGTATATGTTCATTTTGTTTGGTGTCATTGTTATAATGCTGATACTTTGGGTGGGCATTTCCTTTTTTTCTTATATCTTACCCCCAAAGTATCTTTATGAGCAATATAGTGGAGGAGCCAATTCTGATTCCTTTTAATTTTGTTGTTTTAGTATTATAACAAAAAGGAAAACATAAGTAGTGATTTTCACTAAGCTGCTTCCCGTGGCATCTGATGGGGCAAAAAAAGATAGAATGGCAGATAAAGTGAGGTGGCCCTGGGAGGGGGAAAGTTTACAGATTGTAGTGAAGAAACGGAGGCAACCTTTCTAACATTGCTGATGACTGAATGTGAAACAATTATAGCAGAGATTTGGGTTGAGCGTTTGAGAGGCAATCCTATTAGAGCTTTCAGGAGAAACATGTCATTTTATTGACAGTGACAGTGACACTGGATGTCATCTTTAATTGACACAATGCCATAGGAGAGGAGGGACTAGGGGAGGGCGAGAGAGAGAGACAAAGAGAGGGAGTGGGAACCAGAGATCTAGTCCTACTTCCCCCAGGGCCATCTTAATTGGTAAAGTTAGGAATATAAGCTATGAAATATTAAATGTATAAATGTGGAATATATTCATGCTGGAAGCACTCTTGCTCAACAGAATTTTTTCACAGTAGTGCACCTAATAGGCACAGTTGGTAAATAACCCTGTTTTTCCTACACCGTTGTTGTGAAAAAGAAACTTCCCCACATTAAATAATCATAAGCGCATGAGGATCCTCGTCGTAGTTATTAAATGCTGACTCGTATCAGTTTGGAGCTGTCTTCTCATGTCATATGAGGTGTGTTTGGATTGTTAGCACTTCCAAAAGGTAATACGGTGGAAATTGTTTGAACGTACTGTATGTCAAGCTTTTATCAAAAAAGTACTGACCACATTTTGACTAAGTTAATCAATTTTTTTTTACATTTTATGTATTTGTTTGTGAGAAATGACATTGAATCAATTACCGTAAGCCAATGGGTAGGAATGGTAAAAGATGCTTTGGAAGAGCAATATATGTGACTTTAATAATACTTTTCAATGCAAGAAATGCAATGCAAGTAGTCAGTAAGTCAGTAAGGATGTATTGGGAAAGTAAGCAATTGCTATCATCCACTACCACTTAAATCATGCTGGTTCATTGTTGGTGATAGGGTAGGCAGAAAGGTCAAAGATTAAGGATGGTTATGGCCGTGCCATGTGATGAGATCTGAGTAGAGGTTTCATCCCTATTCAACTTGAATAGTGTAAAATCATTTGTCTCGTTATTAACAATTTCACTCTGGAGTTCATCTAAAAAGAAGAGGATATGGAGAATGACTTAAAATATATGAGGTGAAAATGAAGAGGTACGGTTCGATTACTTGAATTTCTCAGGATTTGCTGTAGACAGCCAAAATTATTAACTACTACTACTACTACACTACATTTAGCAGTTTAGAATATCTAAATAATCTGTAATAGAATTAACATTGCAACGGTATTGTTGTGTGGGCTGCTAACATCCGCATTATAGAAATGATGAAACACAAGCCATAGCATATATTTAGTTATATTTTTATCTTATTCCTGCACTATGTTGTCTATTGTCGTACTGTCTGCTGTCATGCACCAACCGCCAAGTTAAATTCCTAGTCTAACATATTATGGGAATAAACGTTTCCTGATTCCTGATCAACAACTTAGAAGGCTATAAAATAAAACACATTTTTATTTTACAAGGCAGTGTCAGTATAAATACCGGTACTGTAAAAACACTTGGACAGCCCAGCGAAACAAGCCAAAGAGCTTGAAAACTATAACAGCCTTATAGCGTTGACCCAATACAATGGCAATTAATTTAAGTTGTCGAATGGCATTACAACAACTGGCCCTTACATGAAACTCAAAAAAGCCTGTGACCAAAATTGTAAATCACAATAATTGTAACAGGGGAAATATGTTATACAATCTTTCTAGCCCGCTTGGAGGCAAGCAAGTCCTCTCTGCAGAGTGGCCTGCTCTTGTTTTTGGCTGTGGCTGCAGCATACCGGACAGTGCGGATGGACTGTAGAAATGCACCATTACTGTCTTTGGCAGGTTGATTTTCTTTAGCTGCCTCAGGAAGTACATTTTTTTGGTGAGCATTCTTGATGATAGAGCTGATGTTCAGGACAGCTCCAGTCCCGATTTACAATCACAGCCTCCTAAGTCAATGACATGCGAAAAACTCCCGGTTGTTGTGAATTTGTGACGCATCAGACCAGTGTGTGCGCGGGTGCCGGGTGGCCAGAGCGGAGCTGTCCTATCTGTTAAAATGAGCAGTGAGGCTGGCGCTGCAAAGAAAAAAAAGATTGTGCGTGCTAGCACCCTCCCAACCCCCCGCGTCAACTACTAGCACCCCCCCGTCGACCGCTAGCACCCCCCCTGTCGGCGAAAGTGTCCCTGATTTGGGGTTGAGAGTTGGCAACCCCCTATGTGTGCCCCGTCTTTGACGCGCTACGCCGACCGTCCTCCGCTGCCTCTTCCTCTGGCTCCAAGGGTTAGCCCATCAGTGGGAGCAAGGTAACGTAAAGTACCTGCAGTATCATACACTCATGTGTAAATGTTTCAAAAAGTTCAAAAATAAAGGAAAGTGTACCCCTGTTAAAATATATTTATAATTTAGCCTCTAGAGGCTGTCGTGTCATTATCTATGTTAACTGCGGTGGTTTTGTGCACGTCTGCCTGCTTTGGATTCATTAAAGAGCACCTTTATTTGGAAACCTGGAAAGTCCTGCGTTTAAGTTTTCCCTCAACCTGCACCAGCAGCCGCACATGACAGAATGACGCGACCTACTAAAGACGCTTAGGCATAGTTCCTTAAATGTGGCACCCCATTCCTACGCCAAAGCGGCATTGTTATGATGCACACGTCTTGCCAGTGGATCACCTGCGGAAGCAAGCCCCCAAAATATTGCAGAACTCCCCCCCCCCCCCCACTGCTGTTCTGTCTGGACTCGTCTTGTGATTTAATCATTCTTTTCTTTGTTTTTGTTTGTTTGTGTGTGTGGGCCCCCGTGGCCAATAAATGTTGTTTTTATTCATGGTTTCCTTTCTTTTTGTTTTAAAGAACAGGAGCTGTTCGTGTCGCTGGTAAGAGTAATTGGCTGAGCCTGGTGGTGGCGGTCTCCTTCGTTTTCATTTAGGCACCTTCGTGCCAATATTAAGCCGTGTGGTTTTCTTTTATTAGGGTCCTCGCTACCACTAGTTGTAGAGGAACCTATTGTATTTCAAGGAATTATTATTATTATTATTCTCACAAACTGCGGGCCTTTTTGGGGGCTTTAACATATTCAAAAAGTTGTTAAATTAAGCATGGATATCTGGACTGTTAAAAAATTTGATAATTTTTGGGTCTCACATTTGTGTATAAAGAAATGTCTCTATAGCACCCTCTAGAAATATAAAAAAGACCACACTCGGCCAGTTTCCGCTCCCGATGTCCGATCAACTTGAAAGTTGGCATACAGGCGCTCTTCGACATGCTCTACAAAAAAGTTAATCATGGTATGCAAATGTGCCTTACTAGATTTTCTGCCATTTTGAATTTAGACCGTGAGTGAAAAACACAAATTTAGCAATTTCTCCTAAACGCTGAGTTTGATTGTCACGAAACCTTCGGTGGATCATTATTGGGTCATTGTTCCCTTGATATATCAGAATGGTGCTGATAACTCATTGTTTTGATGAGATGGGCTAATTATCTTCGCAAAGGGTGTGGCTAATCTGGCAGATTTTTAACTTCCAAGTGACTTGGCCTGCCCTCACCAAAATTATAGCATGTGTAAACATTGAAGCCTTGAAGACACCCTAATTCTTTCAAATTTTTTGAAGAATACGGGGCGCTGTAAATAATGGTGGAAAATCTGCCTTTTTGGCCTATTTTCATGATTTCTTACAGTTGTAATAGACCGAACTCCTCCCAGGGATTAAACCCGATTCATTTCAAATCCACGCAGTGTGCTCTTGAGACCTTGGGCTCTAAAAGTTGCATTTTTCCGGATGAAATATTAAACTATGTTCGTAGGGCGCAATAAAAAAAAACACCTTTTAAAAGATTTCGAAGGAAGTTGGGTCACTTAGGGAATTTTGAGAGGCTTTTATTTTGGGATGGAACATCAGAATGTCCTGGTTATCCATAAGTGTCACCTTGGGGATGTGTACTATCAAGCTCAAGTGGAATGGCCATGAAGGTATTGATTTTTTCCTTTTAAATCTAATCTGAAAATGACCAAATGTAGTCTGGTAACCGATTATGAAGGAAATTGGCTCATGTATGGTATTTTGGGAGGCTTTTATTTTGGACTGTTACAACAGAATGCCCTGGTTGTCAGCAAGTCACACCATGGTGATGTGTACTCTCTGCCTGAAGTGGAATTACTGTAACTATTTTTAGTTACCTTTGATTTATTACCTGAAAATGACCACAAGTAGTCTTGTGAAAGATTTTGAAGGAAACCGTACAGCTCATGAATGGTATTTTGAGAGGCTTTTATTTTCGAATGGTAGATCAGAATGTCCTGGTTATATGTTAATAGAAGAGGTCTAAGGCCATGATAATGTTAAAGACAAAGTTTGGAAGGAATTCCTGGCGTTGCTTCACACGTTAACGACCACTAACTAAGCGAACGCTTTGTCCAACGGGCGCAGGGTTCCTTGGCCGCAATTGAAACCGTCCGGCCAGTTCCCCGACGTGCAAGGAGTAGCGAGAACCCGTCCAACGCTGCTCGCAGCTTTAATTTGGTTTGGTTTTTTTGTTTGATGTGACATTGCGGACCGTTCACCCCCCCTTTCCTCAGCAAGTCATCTCTGCCAGTGAGCCCTCAGTCTTCTGTCCCCTCTTCCTGGTTTGGTTTATTTCTTTTGGTAACATGGATGATTTTTAAGCTTTTCTGGTTGTTTTGGTTTAATCGTGCATCAATTTATAGATTTTATCAATCATCTCAAGATTGTATTTTAAGAATGATGTTGTGATTATAATTAAACTTGTAAATTTGTTTTGTAGAATCACGTCTAGTGCCGCTATTGTCCGAATCTGTGTCCTGTTGTTGACCCTAAATAGGTGGTCCCTGTTACTAATTCCTGGGGTGAATTTCCCACAGGTGGCGTTGCTGGTATAATAATGTAAATTAGCTGATCGTCCTCTTGACATTGCTACATAAGGTTAGGGCAAACTCAAACTTGTTACTTCGAGTGCACAGTGATGTGGAACGCCAGGGTCAATGAGAACAGTCACTGTACATTATCTTGCACCCGCCGTGACTCACTATGAACCAATCAGAATGCTGGATTTCATCTACCCATATTAAAATCAATATATTACAATTTAAACATATTCATATAAAATCTATTAGAACATATTGTGGTAACCCAGGGGGAGTGAGGCCAGATTCAGGCGTAAAACAAGAGGCTCAGAGACAGTAATTGCAAACAAAAAGAGTCCTTTTAATAACAAAGTTCAAAACTCCAGCTCTTCCAACAGAAATAACTACCGTCCCCACGTGTTCTCCAACGTGGCGCCAGTTAGTCACAGCTGGGTAGCAATGTTAACTTTGACACGGTGACATCATGCGAGTGGTGTGTGAATATATGGTCTTAGCATGTAGCTAACTAGCTAGCTAAAAATCCCAGGTGTAGAAGTCTCTACAGAAGCGTGTGTGCGGCTTACCTTTCACGTCGGTCCGTTGTCTGGTTGTAAGGTCAGGCTGATCTGGGTCTAGCTGTTTTACCTGTAGTTTCACCGGCAAAGTTCTTCTCTCGTACTGAGTTCTGGTTGGGTCTTCTTGAAAGGACACCGCCGGTGGTCACTCTTGTTATGTTGTTAAACGGCGCGTCGGAGACTCGTCCCGGACGAGAGCGCTTCACACACCGCCAGGTCGGCAAGTATCCGCTGTTCCTCCTGCACGTTTCCCGCTGGAAATCAGGAGAACAGTGTTAAAGAATCAATGTTGCATCGTTGCACCAGCTGATGTTGGAGTCAAAGCAGATGATTCTTCCACTAATTCCACCCTTCGTCTTGTGGGAGAGCTCCGGGTAGTGGTCCGCTCTGAGCAGTTGGAAGCCTGCCAGCTGGGGCCCAAAGTCTGATATCAATCCACAGAGCCAAGTCTCTGAAGCATAAACATATGATGCAGAAAATCCTGTCTTCTCAGCAGCAACTGAAGATGTGTTCTATCGGTGTAGCACTTCATTAGCAGTTATGATGACACTTACCTTGGCACTTGTTATTTTGGCTTCATTGATGACATTTTAATTTCTTTATTCTCATTGCTCTGGATCTGTACCGTCTCAGTTGTAAGTCGCTTTGGATAAAAGCCTGAGCTAAATGAAAAATGTAAATGTTAATGTGTTCACTTTAAGGATACTGAGATTAGTACAGGGATTACAATTTGCTCAAGTTTTAGCACAACACCGTTGTATACAAAGTCAACGCACAGACATGTAATGATGCGTAATTGGCATTGAGATATTACTCTTGCAATTATGTCCTGCCATTGTCGAATCAGAAATAAAGGATAGCTCTTTGGTGTTGAACAATACACACTGAACAGTGATGCTGCATGCCTTTATGTTCAGTGTCAACACAGCATTGTGTTACTTCATTTTATTGTAGTCTAAAGACTAACTGATTTTCAGCTGAATTTTATTTCGATACTTTTAAACATACATACATGGATTTTGATGTTTCAAATAAGCGTTCTTCCAGTAACAAAAAGTAACATATGTATTAGCTAAGAATAGTTGTATAGTAAACACAAAAAACCCTTAACCAACTTTAAAGTGGGAGTGACTTTGTCTCAGTGTTCAACCTCCAACTCCGCTGTTGATGTGACCTTGTGTGTGAATGGATATGAATCTTTAGACATTTCTAATTAGCAACTTTTATGGTTGCACCTTCCAACAGTTTATAAATGGATGTACAAGTCCATTCACTTACATTTGTAAGTTGCTACAACATTGACATTCACTTAGAGTTGTTTTTTCATATGTGAAGGATTTTTAAAATTTGCTAACAATTTACAGTAACCTTGCCCTGGTAAAGTAGGTAAGTAAAGCCTCAGTGTCACCCGAGGCTTTACGACACTACTATGGAACGACACTATTATCTACTATATTTAATCAGACCTATATAAGTTTCTGTCAAAACTGTTAAATTATCTGTTATAATTGACTTAGGTCCAATATAGATATTTACTGAATGCAGACTATCTATTGCTTTACATTGGAGTAAATTGAAAGCCTGGTGCATCTCATTCAGTTGCTGTATTTGAAATTGAGGGGCACTGATCTATATTTGAGGTAATATGAATGGCCAATAGAGGGCAATGAGGCGTTACCCCATCCTTAACTGCAAACTAGTAATGTGTTTTTGATACCTTAATTGTTTTGCGTTAAATCAACTTTTTGATTTGATTGACCTACCTAGAACCTTCTCCACCATCTGCCACTTATTTTACACTCTTCAACCATACAGTTTTATCCATGTCTTCCCCTACTCTTTCCAACCAAAATTTGGCATTCGCTGCTCTGCCCCCTCTTCTTCATCTGTCCACCCATCTGCTTTTCACATCATACATCCATTGCATCTCATGTCAATCCTTCTTTTCTCTCTCCATCCATCTGTCAATCACTCTCATCCATCCATATCTCCTTTCTTGAGGCTTTTTAGTCTTTTTCCTGCTTTCAAAAATCATGGACTCGATCCCCGTGGAGAAATTTGTCCTGATAAAATGTCACTCATACACACACATGCAAACGTACACACAAACACCATAGCATGCACACACGCTTATACACACACAAATATACACACACATATCCAAAAAGCCTGTATTTGTCCTAATAAAACGTCAACCCGGCAGCAAAATGAACTGTAATGACTTTCAGGCTGTACTAATGGCCAATAAATCCTGGATTAGGAAGCTCACACGCACTCTCTCTCTCTCTCTATCTCACACACACACATACCCACACGCACACGTATACACACACAAACACACCCACAAACACACCCACACAGGGTCATATTTCATGGCATGCTGCGCTGGGTTCATTCAGGAGTCAGATGGGTAAAGTTTTAAGCTGTTTTTCTGCTGTTAATGACTGTTGTGCTGACTTTTATAATAACAGCATGGAAAGGAATCAGCAGGAATTAGCATGCTTGGATCATTTAAACCAATGATTCATGATGACTAGGGCTGGAAGCTATACGCACACACACACAATCACACACACACAGAAAAAGATACAGCTTCACGCACACCAACTTCTGTCAAAGATTTTCACTTTATGACAGCTCTGTCATTTTCTGGCTAAATGTACAAGAGACAATCCCGGAAGCAGCGTCCTCTTCATTTGTCATTATCACCCACTTGATGGATGGATTTCCGTAAATTGGAAAGAAAATGGTATATGGAGGATTTTGAAAGGGAATTACTTCTGTATTAGTCAAACTGTAAACACAAAAAAACAGAAAATGGTTGGAAAATACGGAAATTCACATTTAAAGGAGAAAGAGAGTCCTACCACATAACACAAAACTATATTACAGCTCTATCCACTCTAAATGGTGAAATGGTGCTCTTTTGAGGAGTATATTTTTTTCAGTGTTTCCTGGTTTGTTTTTTCCTGAAAATCAACTAGCTTGAATGACATTATACAAAAAGCTTATTGCATTATTTCATACATTATAGTCACGGCACATCATTCTGCTAACAGTTTCAAAGGACCTGTAAAGCTGTAAAAGTGAAAATGGGAAGAATATTCAGTTACTCAAAATAAAAACAACAGATGTAAAAAAAACACATGTATACCATAGAAACAGGACCTAAAAGTATTTTTCAAGACTCAGAGGTTTAGTGCAGCTGTACTGATTTGCGGTCATGATGTCAAAGGCTGTATGTGCTGCTTTGTTGAAAGATGAAAGGACACGGTGTGAATTTACATTACATTACATAGGACTGAGTTTCTCATCAGTTGGGGTGTAACCATGGCAGATTCATTTTGTTCCTTGACAAAACGGCTGAAATCACTGCTCATACTCTTTTGCAGAGAATACCGGTAGATTTTTCATTTTCTTCTTAATACTGTGTTCATGTAAAGTGTATTGACAGAGCTCTGCACCATTTACTGATTGTGAAACTTTTTGTTAATGTTCTTTGGACCTCAGCCCTTCTTACAACCTTGTAAGAGGTTTTCACTGAGGGAAGAAAAGAAAATCCCTAACCAGATTGCTGAGAGGGATGCAGACAGAGAGGTAGGGACCGAGGGTCATGTGGAGTAAACATTTGCGGGAGAGAAGCATAAGTAAAGCCCAAAAGAGAAAGTGGAAGAAGTGTGAAGCAAAACCTTTTGGGTTTACACAAAAAAATGGACAAGGCACAAGTTAATTCAGAAGAAACAATACTTTCCTTTTATACAATCAGGATTTCCAAACGCAATTATTCAGATATTTCTAGACAACCTTAAGGGCTTATCAACAGATATTTGAAATACCTTTCTTTGTTTCAGTAGTAGAATCATTCGGAACAAGTTGAAGATGTTGTATCATTTCCTTATTATAAACACAATTTGCACAAGTTCATTCTTGTCTACTTTAATCCTACTCGTGTTGCAGCCATAATCTTAGCCCTATGCGGATGTGGCTGCATCCCCTATGTCCCCTACAAGGTTGATTGATACTGCGCTCAGTGAGACAAATATACAGGGAGGTACAGGAAAGGACCATCACTGTTTATTGATAACACTGTATGATTATGATGTTTCATGCCTGATGAGAGTTCAGACTGTTAACAGTGAGCAAGGAACAGCATGTCTAGCAGTAGAAATTATAATGCGTAATCATGAATAGTGGTAGTGCACTAAATTCTGTATTATGAATCAAACGTATTTTATATCTTGTAAGTCATTTAATAGAGTACACATGACATCCATAATGTAATGTTCAGCCTAGGAGGTTTTTTTTCTGTGCCAGGTCGGAGATCAGGGGCAAGTATGTCATAGGCGTACAGATAGTCCAAAGTGGCAACTGATCAATTTCTGACTAAATAAAATGAGTAAATATTATGATTAAGATTAAATGAAATATGATCATACAAAATATGTCATGATTGGAGTGTGTTACGTAAGAGATAACAAAAAATGCATTTCCTGCTGAAAATGCGTTGGAATGCATAAAGCTGAAATTAATTTCAGAAAGTTGCTGAAAGAATATAAATAAATGAAGCTGAAATACATTTAAAAATTGCTGAAAATACAGAAATGAGAAAAGCTGAAATGAACTTGAAAGTATTGCAAAAAAACAAATGGGAGATGCTTCTATGACTTTGAAAAAATACAATAAAAGCTGAAATGAATTTAAACATTGCTGAAAGAATAGAAATAGGAAAAGTATGTAACCATAGAGACCCTGCGTGTTTATGCTATACTCCCGGAATGCCCGTGGCACTTGATACGGCCGTTCAGAGATGAATGGGCTTGTGTTTTGGGGCCCTTTCTGGTCCTTCCTAGTCCTGGCGTCGCCCGCCTATGACGTACCAGCTTGCCATTGGTTAGATTTCACACGTGCTTCATGACGCAGGGCGTTCCCACAGCGTTTCCACGCAGCGTCTCGTTCCCTTCAGGGACGCTGCATAAAACAGCTGTGGGAACGCCTCTGCGTGACCGCGTCATGAAGCACGTGTGAAATTTAACCAATGGCGAGCTGGTACGTCATAGGCGGGGGATGCCGGGACCAGGGCGCTATAAAGGGACCCGAAGGGCAGGACCATTCATCTCTGAAAGGCCGAATCGAGTGCCAGAGGCAGGGGGCAGAACGTTTACGCAGCGTCTCGTTCCCTTCAGGGAATGAAGGTTACATACGTAACCGAGAGATGTTCCCTCTCAGGGAACTCGAGCTGCGTAAAAACGCTGTGGGAACCCAATATCCACTCACCATATGAGCAAGTGACCGTGGTGTGAAGTTTTTAAGACGCACACTCAGACGAGCACTTGTGCTCCAGGTGTAGCGTTAAGGCCAAGATGGTAAAACCTCACAAACGTGTGGGGAGAGGACCAGCCTGCCGCCATGCAAACGTCGTCTTTCTTTTTTGTAGCGATACTCTTCCCGACAACATGGCTTTAGAAGCCACCATACCCCTAGTAAAATGGGCCCGGACAGCCAAGGTGCGGGCTGGCCGGCCGATTCATGAGCAAGTGTGATGGCCTCAACCACCCACTTGCTCATCCTCTGCTTAGTTCTGCGGAAGTACTCTACGCAAAGACAGAAACCGTTCATGCAGCTGTAACCGGAAGCAGTAGGCTGCGGTTTACCTGCCGGCCAGCTGATATGGAACCTGTCAGCGGCTCGGTGAGGACCTCCAGCAGTTCTTTGGCGGCAGCGGGGGAGTGAGTCGCCTCGGCGTCAGCCTCCGCTGCCTCTACGCTCACCACGTCCAGCTCCTCGGAGCCGGACGAAAGTGAGAGCGGCGTCTCGTCCGTGGTGGAGGAAGCCGCGGAGTGTGCCTCCGACGCCGGAAACGAGCGCCTGGATTCACCAGCGGTAAAGGGCCGAGAAAAAGCCTCAGCCGTCCCGGAATCCTCCGCGAGATCCATTTGTGATCCCCGTGAAGACATCCGGCCCTCTGCCTCGGCACAAGCTGGACCGGAGCCACAGGTAGCACGCCTCGTCGAGCCGTCCCCAGTAAAGAGAGCTCGACGGGAGAGACGAGATTGCCACAACAGGTGCTCCAGGGCTAGCTGAGCGTCCTCCACGCCTAGGCAGACAACACACAGGGGTGTGAGTCATTGCCCGTAATAAAACGGGTGCAAGGGGGGATACAATGGACAAACCGCTCAGCCATTACTAGGTGGAAAAAACTTCGTACGCACTAGATGAAGGCACAGAGATGAATGGTCCTGCCCTTCGGGTCCCTTTATAGCGCCCTGGTCCCGGAGTCCCCCGCCTATGATGTACTCGCTCGACGCAGAGGCGTTCCCACAGCGTTTTTACGCAGCTCAGGTTCCCTGCTGGCCAGCTGCATGAACGGAGACGTTTTCATGTCTATGTGTTTTAAAACTGCTCAACTAGCAAGTTACAAAACATGTCCCTTCTGTTTTCTTTTTAAAAATATGTCGAGAGATTTGTATTGAAGCCTATGAGGCTTGGGACAGACTTTGCCTCAATCTCGGGCTCCTCACGCAAAAAGTAAATAACTCAGAAGTCAGACGCTTGATTACCATTATTGTTGGTCATATTACACTATTCATAGAATCTTTAACTTTGTAACTGTATTTACTTCTGTTCATGTAATAAATCATTTTTTATTTTTAAACTCGAGCCAGTTGATTCTTTTGGCTTTGCACCTCCAGCAGGGGCAAAGGCAAAATAAGCAGTGCATCTGTTGAGTTTGTTCCCACAGTGTTAACGAATTAATGCATTATTGTGATAATAACATGTTAACTTACCCAGTCCTATAAAATATATATTTAATAAAATCTTCCTGACTGAATTGAAGGAGAAATAGCCTTCACACTGAAATGGTTATGGCAGTAGGTTTATTTTAGTAAACACAATCGCACACCCACCTGGAGAAACACCATTCTTGAGTGAGATATGTGAAGGAAATGTGTCGTTATTGGAGCATATCACTAGATAGACTGATCAGCAGTATTACTCCCCACACACTCAGACACATATATAATTTCCATGACCACCGAAGCCTTGCTGACAAGCTGCCAACAGAGCAAGAGAAAAAAAGACATCTTACAATCCACCACTGTGTGTTTGAATGCAGTTGGTGTATGTGCACACTTAGGCACCAAAGACATGATCCCTCTGAAATATCACCTCGGGAATCATGGTACAGTAGGTGTGTGTGTGTTTGTGTGACTGTGTTATGTTTTCAGTGCAACAGCAACACACAGCTTGTCTAAATTTAAGACGGCTGAAGTTCGTCAGCTGCATGAAAAAACTACACGTGCTTATTCATTTTTCCACTCTGTTTCCTGCAGTGTTTCATCACCTTTGGGAAAACAAACCACAGTTTTTTGGAAGTTATACTGTATGCTTCCTTTTATCCCTGTCCGTTCTTTGACCGTGTCTTCACAGTCAACAAATGTTGGAAGAAAGCTCTGAAGCGCTGATAGAAGTTTGTCCATCAGTTAATGAGCAAAGTATTTTAATCAATGTTTAGGCTTTGCCCTCCCACTCTAATTGTGATTGTTTACAAGCTGACAATTCTTTTTTGAGTTAGACAAGATAGCAGCAAGAGGTAACTGACTATATTAGATTTTATTTATCAATGTAAAATGAATTTTCCCGAATGCAGATATATTGGATTTTGATGTGGAGTAAATGTGATTCACAAAAGCTTCTTTGATGTTTTTTTCCCCATTGATTAAAAACTGAATTAGTTGCCTTTTCTGAGATGTATGTTCCTGCTAGTGTGCTTTTTACATTTTTTTTCAATGGAGCAGATGTGACAATGCAGTAAATAACGCTATGACCATATAAGGCACACAAGGGAACTGAGGGATGAAGGAGTACAGGAAGTGTGAAGATAAATCCCTATCTGACACTGTGCTCCTAGCACAGAATGGTACAGAGGGAGGGGGGACACCTTGGCATCTTGGACAATTGCCGTCTGAGACCAGAATCAGCTCAAACTAGTCTTCAAGGACGTGAGGAGATTATAAAAAGGGTCAGAGTCGGACAACAGGCAGACTCTTAGATGGATCACTTTGTGATACATGTGTAGCGTCTCCAGGTGCACCCATACTTGCCAACCTTGAGACCTCAGAATTAGGGATATTCAAAAGGACCGGGAGGGGGTGGGGTTTCGTCATATATATCACTCACACAAATGCAAAGAAAAATGTAATTAATTTATTTCACTAATTCAATTCCTTAAGGGTTCTCCTCAGGAGGTTAGACTCTAATTTGTACAATAACAACAACACTACTTATGGTTGTATTTGAAGGTTCAATGCTTCGCAGCCTGTCGCACAGCCCTTGAAGGAGCGTAGCTATGAGCAGCACCTGTGAAAATCAATTTGCAGGAAAGGGGGACGTGTTATCGCCCGGCTGGCACCTGTAGCCATGGCACCTCTTTGCTAAGAGACGAGTGGCAGATGCAAGATGCTCCCTCCCTCTCCCCCTCCCCCTTTACTCACGTTAGTCTCATCTTTTTCTGTTCTAATTATAATATTATTGTTATTGTTCGGTCTGAAACGGCGTGCCCAGTGACGGAAATTGGAAGATCCAGGAGATTTTCGGGAGGGGCTTTGAAATTCGGGAGTTTCCCGGAAAAATCGGGAGGGTTGGCATGTCTGGGTGCACCTGCGGGGAATTGCTCAATGTATCTATTTCTCTTCTAAATAAATGTTAACTTTTTAACTTGACGTGCTCATCAACCAATTTAAGGAGATTGAAAATCCCAACACTTTTCATAACGAAGCACAAATACATCCAGAGAGAAAACCATTCACACCAACAGGCAATACAAAAGAGTTCCGTGTAAGACATTTGTCCTCATCATAGTTTATTTTCATCTTCACTGCATGGCATCTAACTCTCCTGTCATTTCAGATCCTCCCACTGTCACGGTTTGGGTCTGCTTGTCTTATTTTGTAGCTTTCTTGTGTCTCGTGTCTCTGGGTAACTTCACTTCCTGTCCTGTGAATGCCTGATTGCTTCCACCTGTGTCCAATCACCTGCACCTCCCTTGTGTATTTAAGCCCTGTGTGCCAGTTGTCCTTTGTCGCGTCATTGTCTAAAGTCACTCGTTGTTGGAGCACGTCCAGGTTTTGTTTTTGAATAAAGAGCACGTCAGAAGAACCTGCATTTGAGTCCTGCTTCCGCCTGCAACAGCACCTCCACCTGACAGAATGACGCGACCACGTAAGGACTCAGCAGACTCCTGGTGCGACTTGGGCCCGGAATACCTGGATGTGAGAAGCCCGTTTTTCCAGCGGAAAACAGATTTCATCTCTGGTCCCAGGAGCTATCGGAAGGCGTGCCTTGAGCTAAGGGACATCCTCAATCCGAGGAAGAAGAGCCCGGGGAGGAGGAGGATACAAACCCCTCCAGCCCCGGCTCCTGACCCGGCCCAAAGACGCCCGTCCCAGCCCGAGTGGGCCCCCCGACGCCCGTCCCAGCCCGAGTGGGCCCCCCGATGCCCATCAGCGCCCGTTCCTGCGCCGAGACGCCCGTCAGCGCCTGTTCCTGCGCCGAGACGCCCGTCAGCGCCCGTTCCTGCGCCGAGACGCCCGTCAGCGCCCGTTCCTGCGCCGAGACGCCCGTTCCGGCCGCCGACCCGGCACGCCCCCCGAGACCCTGAGGCCCGGTCGCCGACCCGGCAGGCCCCCCGAGACCCTGAGGCCCGGTCGCCGACCCGGCAGACCCCCCGAGACCCAGAGGCCCGGCCGCCGTAGCGGTCGGCCCCCCGAGACCCTGGGGTCCGGCGGTCATCCCGGCCGGAGGGACCCGACCCCGTGCCGCCGACCCTTGGAGTCCCCTGGGCGGCCGGGGGTTGTCGGGTTCCCCGCCCTCCCTCCCTTGTCTGTTTTTCTGGGTTCCACCCTCCTTTAGGACCGTCTGGAATTCGGTCCTTGAGGGGGGGGTTCTGTCACGGTTTGGGTCTGCTTGTCTTATTTTGTAGCTTTCTTGTGTCTCGTGTCTCTGGGTAACTTCACTTCCTGTCCTGTGATTGCCTGATTGCTTCCACCTGTGTCCAATCACCTGCACCTCCCTTGTGTATTTAAGCCCTCTGTGCCAGTTGTCCTTTGTCGCGTCATTGTCTAACGTCACTCGTTGTTGGAGCACGTCCAGGTTTTGTTTTTGAATAAAGAGCACGTCAGAAGAACCTGCATTTGAGTCCTGCTTCCGCCTGCACCAGCACCTCCACCTGACACCCACATCGTCAGCTCATTACCCTCATCTGGTTCTCTTTGCACTCACCTGCAGCGCCTCCCCTCATCAGCCACTCACTATTTTAGCCCGTCACATTCTGTTGTTCCCTGCCGGATTGACTTGTGTGTTTTGCCAAGTTTTCCAGGGGTTCCCTAGTTAGTCTGATTTACCGCTGTCCTGACCTTGTCTGGCTTTCGACCCCGGATTACCTGCCTGCCTCCCTGATCGCCATCCCGGTTCTGACTCCTGCCTGCCCTCGTCTACAGATTCCCTGCCTGCCCCTCTGGGATTGTTTGCCAGCGTTTGGATCTCCCGGTTATAACCTCGCCTGAACTATTGATTAAAGCTACAATCGTTGTCTGAGTCGTGCGTTTGGGTTCCATCGTACACAGATACTAGTAACCGTTACATTACCAGTTGTGTAGAATTGTTGATAGGTCTATGATTGATTCTGGCCTAAATGCAAAGCTGGAGGCCATGCGTAAGACCCTGTATGAAGAAGCTAGTGTACTAGCGGTCCAGAGGTTTCAGGGGGAGGTGAACTGATTCAGGAATCAGGAAACGTTTATTGCCATTATATGTCATAGATACATGGAATTTGACTTGGCGGTTGGTGCGTGACGGAAGACAATACAATAATGGACAACAGACAACATAGTGCAGCAATAAGATACAAATTTATTAAAGTATGTGCTATGGGATAGTAAGCTAAAGCTATGGGTTAGTAAGTTAAGATAAAATTAAAAACGAGCAGCGTTGGACGGGTCCTCTCTACTCCTTGCACGTAGGGGCATTGGCCGAATGGTTAAAAATGCGACCGTCGGACGACGCGTTCGCAAGTCAGTGATCCTTAATCGTGTACAGCAACACCAGGAATGTCGCTTTGCAAACTAACTTTGACATTATCATGGTCTTCGTCAGTCAAGTCAGTAGTATGTATGACACACACACACACGACCCAACTTCCTTCGAAATCTTTTTTTTTTTTTTTTTTATTGCGCCCTACGCACATAGTTTAATATTTCTTCTTTTTAAAGGCCAAGGTCTCAAGAGCACACTGCGTGGATTGAATGTGAATGAATATGATAAAGACCCCAAAAAGGCCCGCGGTTTGTGAGAATAATAATAATAACAACCAGATGGTTAGAAATGCGGTCGAGGACGCCTGTGGCGTTAGTTCATGTTTCAATTAGGCTTGGATTATAATATGGATGTATAGAGGTAGGTACGGATGTCATGAATCAGGAAACGTTTATTGCCATACAGACAATTGTCTTGGCGGTTGGTGCATGACAGGAGACAGTACAATAATGACAACATAGTGCAGCAATAAGATAAAAATAAAAGTATAATAAAATATATGCTATGGGTTAGTACGCTAAAGCCATGGGTTAGTAAGTTATAGGAGATAAGATAAAATTTGAAATAAAAAGAAAGAAAGTGCACCAGCTAAACAAAGTGACGAGTGACAAAGTGAATGAATGAACATGGGAGTCAGAGTCAGTCAGGGGGGGCCCCAGGCTCTGT
Source organism: Pungitius pungitius (assembly GCF_949316345.1). NCBI lineage: Eukaryota > Metazoa > Chordata > Actinopteri > Perciformes > Gasterosteidae > Pungitius > Pungitius pungitius. Next base: position 7,399,640 of record NC_084908.1, read on the forward strand.
TGATGAGCTTGACTGCCGAAAGGAAGAAACTGTTCGTGTGGCGGGAAATCATAGTCCTGATGGACCTCAACCTCCTGCCGGATGGGAGGGGCACAAACCGTTCATGTTCAGGGTGGGAGGGGTCGGCTACAATCTTTCTGGCCGGCTTCAAAGTCCTGGAAGCGAACAAGTCCTGGAGAGACGGAAGATTGCAGCCAATTACCCTCTCTGCAGCGCGGATGACACGCTGAAGCCTGCCCTTGTCCTTGGCTGTGGCTGCAGCGTACCACACGGTGATGGAGGAGCAGAGGATGGACTCTATGATGGCCGTGTAGAAGTGCACCATCATCGTCTTTGGCAGGTTGAAATTCTTCAGCTGCCTCAGGAAGAACAACCTCTGCTGAGCCTTTTGTGATGGAGCTAATGTTCAGCTCCCACTTGAGGTCCTGTGTGATGATGGAGCCCAGGAAACGGAAGGAATCCACAGTCGTGACGGGAGAGTCACACAAAGTGAGGGGGAAGGTGGGGCTGCGTTCTTCCTGAAGTCCACGACCATCACCACTGTCTTCAGGGCGTTAAGCTCCAGGTTGTTCTCGCTGCACCACGTCACGAGGTGGTCAGACTCCCACCTGTACGCGGACTCGTCCCGACCAGAGATCAGTCCAATGAGGGTGGTGTCATCAGCAAACTTCAGGAGCTTGACAGACTGGTGACTGGAGGTGCAGTTGTTGGTGTACAGGGAGAAGAGCAGAGGGGAAAGAACGCAGCCTTGGGGGGAACCGGTGCTGATGGACCGAGAGGCAGAGACGTGTTTCCCCAGCTTCACGTACTGCTTCCTGTCGGACAGGAAGTCAGTGACCCACTTGCAGGTGGAGTCGGGCACGTGCAGCTGAGAGAGTTTGTCCTGCAGCAGAGAAGGGATGATGGTGCTGAAGTCCACAAACAGGATCCTGGCGTAGGTTCCTGGGGAGTCCAGATGCTGGAGGACGAAGTGGAGGGCCATTTTGACAGCATCGTCTACAGACCTGTTGGCTCTGTAGGCGAAGTGCAGGGGGTCCAGGAGGGGGTCGGTGAGGGACTTTAAGTGGGACAGGACTATCCGTTCAAAGGACTTCATGACTACAGAGGTCAGTGCAACGGGCCTGTAGTCATTCAGTCCTGTGATCCTGGGCTACTTGGGAACAGGGATGATGGTGGAGGCCTTGAAGCAGCCTGGAACGTGGCATGTCACCAAGAAGGTGTTGAAGATGGTGGTGAACACAGGAGACAGCTGGTCAGCACAATGCTTCAGGGTGTGGGGCGAGACTGAGTCCGGACCGGCTGCTTTCCGGGGGTTTTGTCTTTTGAAGAGCCGATTGACGTCACCCTCCAAGACAGAGAGGGGCGGTGGAGGAGGGGAGAGTAATCCAAAGGTGTGAGTACCTGATGGGTCGGGGAGGTGGTGGAGTTGTGGGGGATGGAGTCAGGACATTGAGTTCTACTGCAGATTTTAAAGACATTCAGCTCATCTGCCAGGCAGAGGTCATTCATGGAGTGGGGTGTTTTCGGCTTGTAGTTTGTGAGGTGTTTAAAGCCTCTCCAAACCGAAGCAGAGTCGTTAGCCAAGAACTGATGTTGGAGTCTTTCAGAGTACAGTCTGTTAGCGTCCCTTACCGCCTTGCTAAACCTGTATTTTGACTCTGTGTACAGGTCTTTGTCCCCACTCCTAAATGCCTGATCCTTCTGCAGACGTAGTTTTCGGAGTTCCGCTGTGACCCAGGGTTTGTCGTTGTTATAACTCACCCTGGTGCATGATGGTACACAGCTGTCATCACAGAAGCCGATGTAGGAAGTTACAGCCTCTGTGAACTCATCCAGATTGTCAGAAGCAGTCCTGAAAACATCCCAGTCCGTGCAGTCAAAACACGCCCGAAGATCTTCAAGAGCCTTGCTGGTCCACTTCTTGGATTCCCTCACCGCAGGTTTGCAGAGCTTAAGTTTCTGCCTGTATGAAGGAATCAGGTGGACCATGACGTGGTCGGAGTGTCCTAGCGCAGCACGAGGGACGGCGTCATAATTTGCAATAATCCAGCGTGTTCTCCTCTTTGGTCGCGCATTTAATAAATTGTTTTAACTTAGGAAGTTAATGGCTTCGGTTTCCTTTGTCAAAGTCACCGAGGACAATAACCAAAAAGTCCGGGTTGGCCGCTCCACACGCCATATCTGGTCGGCGAGTATCCGCTGTGCCTCATGCACGTTGCCCGGGGGCGGCATGTAAACACCGACCAGGATGAATGAACCGAACTCACGGTCTAAATTCAAAATGGCGGAAAATCTAGTTCGGCGCATTTGCATACCATGATTTACTTTTTTGTAGAGCATGTCGAAGAACACCTGTGTGCCAACTTTCAAATTGATCGAACATCGGGGGCGGACACTGGCCTAGTGTGGTCTTTTTTAAATTTCTAGAGGCCGCTAGAGAGACATTTCTTTATACCCAAACGTGAGACCCAAAAATTATCAAATTTTTTAACAGTCCAGATATCCATGCAAAATTTAACTTTTTGAATATGATAAAGGCCCCCAAAAGGCCCGTGGTTTGTGAGAATAATAATAATAAAAATAATTTCTTGAAATACAATAGGTTCCTATATGACTAGTCGTAGCGATGACCCTAATAAAAATAAAGATGAAGTGCACCAGCTAAACAGAAAGTGACAAAGTGAATTTACATGGGAGTGAGAGTTAATCAGGGGTGACCCGGACTCTGTTGATGAGCTCAATTGCCGAAGGGAAGAAACTGTTAGTGTGGCGGGAGGTCCTGATGGACCTCAGCCTCCTACCGGATGGAAGGGGCACTAACTGTTTTTGTCCGGGGTGAGAGGGGTTGTCTTTCTAGTGCTTTCGTTGTGCTTCAATACTTGTGTGGAGGTAATCAGTTCCTGAACTGAAGTTCTCATAAAAGAAAAAGCACCCAGACAAACTCCAATCAGAAAAAGAGAACAATCACAAAGCAAGACATTTCTAAGTCTTTTCTGTTAAGGGGTGTGTAGTCGGTGGACCCAAAAGCACGCACACAACAGCACTATGTCCAGCCGATTCTTTTATTTTGCGCTGTGCCAAGAAGGTGAATCAAAAACAAAGCAGATCTTTCAAAATGTAAAGCAAAATGCTCCTCAGGCTCAACAGGGGTCGGGAGGGCAACTCCACCGACTTCTTGTAGTCCGAGCTGGGGCAGGGTTCTGGTGTGGAAGCCCGCGGTCCGACACCACAATCACGAGTCTCGTACCGCCGTGTACTCCGTGGTACTACGTGGCTCTGCAGGACCCAAAGAACAAAAAATGCAAAACAGTGAACAAACTCCGAGAGCTCTGTAGACGCACCTGAGACCAGCCTGGGAACTGGGACGAACTGACGACGCGCCTGGAAACACTGAAGCCCTTATACCCGCCACAGGTGATCACTGCAATGAGCCACAGCTGAGCTCCCAAGAGAGGGGCAGGGCTGAAGGTGGGGCCCAGAGGTGGAAACTATATGGAAAAAAACAGACAGGGCAAAAAACAACAGATATGCAGATCGGGTTCCTAACAGTACCCCCCCCTCAACGGGAGCCCCTTGGCGAACCGCTCAGACGATCTGGGTTCCGACGTCGGAAATCTCTAATGAGCTCCGGGTCCATGATCCGGGAACGGGGCACCCAACATCGCTCCTCTGGTCCGTAACCCACCCAGTCCACCAAGCCACAGCTGAGCTCCCAAGAGAGGGGCAGGGCTGAAGGTGGGGCCCAGAGGTGGAAACTATATGGAAAAAAACAGACAGGGCAAAAAACAACAGATATGCAGATCGGGTTCCTAACATTTTCTATGAACCAACATTCAATTCAGTTAATTTCAACAGAGGAAAAATATTATCCCCTTTTGGATTTATATTTGTATACAAAAGAAGACCTTTGAGCATCAAATCACAGACAACTCAATGATTTTAGCCTTTTGGTAACCGATGGATCAATGACAACATGCTGAAATAATCCTACCCAGGCCGTCGTATCACTTGGGCTGGACCCCGAAATATTGAAGAGATTATATATTGTCACATGTTTTTCTCAATGTTTGCTGAATGAGAACCTCGTTCTTGTAGAGCTGTTACTATCCCATTGAATGCACTGAGATCTGACGCTATCACTACGTCACCTGTCCACAGGATCAGTTGTGGCTGTTAGGACTGTTAAGTGGCACTAACCGAAACACACGTCCCCATGGAATTCTCTTTTCCTTTTGCTCAAAAAACTCTTTTAAAATTACTAGTATAACTAGTGTAGTTTAACTTTGGGTCACTATGTCCCGTTTGGGCTCGTGACATAGTAACATGGTGTTATCAATTAATGTTGTTGTATTGTCATTACTCCTGTTGTTGATTGTATTAATTTGTTACCATGAAGTGCCTCGAGTACCCTTTTCAAGTGCTATACAAACATGATACTGCTAAGCTAAGCTGATAGCTTAAGCTTCAAACTAATTACAAAGCAGACTGCAGTGGAAAAGAGCTGTGTGTTTGTGAATACTGCCATGGACCATAGTTTGAGCCTTAAGCTGTATGTGTGTGTGTTTGTTTACGCATATCAAAAGCCAGCAGGATTTTTTTGATCCACAGGGACACAACTTGGCACCCCCTGGAACCTTCTTTCACTGCGACAGTTTCAGCTCACTGATTCACTGTGTGTGCATGGACCTGCCTACATATGTATGTGTTATTGTGTCCTTAACGACTGCTCTCTCCTCTCTTCGAAGCCACACGTCTTTTTGAGGGATTCAACATGAGCGCTTCAACAGCCCACTATGCTCATTATACACAGAAAGAGCAAGGACAACACCAGGGATTGTCTTTGTCAAGTCGCTCAACCCTTTTCTCTTCTCTCATTTTTGCTCTTCTCTCTCAGGCTGCTCTTTAAGTCTGTCCCTCTTCCTCCTCTGTCTTTCTGCCTTCTCTTTCTCCTGGCTTTCAAAAAAGAGGTGAGAAGTTCACAGACAGTACACTTTTGTGTCCTCTTCTCTTCATCTTCTGACCATGCCCAGGAAACGTGTCAGGGACAGGACCTGGGGGAGGGCAGGGATGAGCAGCTGCCACAACAACAGCACCAAATGAAGTAAAATCTATAAACTATATACTCAGTAAGTGTATGTTACTTTTTATACATGATAAAAAACATCAATACGTTATGCCACTACAATAAACCATTTAGGAAAGCTGAGCTGAGTTTCGCACTTTAGTATGAGTTTGTGTCTCATGTAGAATGCTTCAGACAGTTTCCATACCGCATTTTGTCATCCAACATCACTCCTCTCAGCCCAATGGGAACTTCAGGATGTTTACGTCTCACAGCTGCCCTTATAGAATGACGGTTGGTGTTAATTAAACACCCTGCAGCTGAATTCCACCATGACCAATTTAATGCAATCTGTCTGAATGGAAGGTAAAAACAGTTTGTCAGATCTCTGTCGGTAGTCACAGTGTCTGGGGGGACTGCAGTAGCAGACGGACCGACTAAGAATAGCAGTGTCGGACTGACAAGATGGGTGGATAGAGAACCAATTCACGCCTGAGCTGATAAAAAACACAGGTGCATTTTTTGACACCGATTAAATACAGAGGAGATGGCATGGGCAGGCTGGGCGAATTACTGTCTAACTGGCCTGTTCAAAACATGATACGTTAGGGTAAATTTATGGTTCTCGCACTTTATTCGAATTAAGTTACTTTACCTTAATTTTTGTTTGGCAGCCGCTGCTGCCACTCATTTGACCGTTATTTTACATGATTTGAATGTAATTCAAAAAGAAAATAGTAAAATACTCTTGAATAGTATTTCTTCCGTAAAATGAGAAAAACATTTAATTTGTCATTATTAGCATGAGATATAAAATTACAGTTGGACTGTTAATTTACAGATATCTTTATTTTTTTTTAAATGGAAAATTACTATAAAAAGTTATTTTCTTATTTTACAGTGTATATAAAAATGTAAAACATTATTTCCTTTTACTTCCTGTTTTTGCCCATGCCTGTCTCCAGGGGTCTATTGCACGAAACCCGGATAAGGGATTAAGTCAGGCTATCCAGGTTATCCTGGAGGAATTTAGCTCCGACTTGGTTGAACGAAAGCAGGTTGAGGGGCGCTGGTGGGCGAAACTGCGCAGTGGGGAGTGAACAATTGTAAACTGACTAAACTGTGATGAGGGCGATTTATAAAATCCATTCACCGGTGTTTCTTCCCGCACCATGATGTCCACTTCTAAACAACGTGTTGTATGAAGAAGTGCTGATATTAAGACATGCTTTCAGACGTGTGAGGCTGTTCCCGGGACAGATCAGACCCTTTAACTGTTCCCGACGAGTACCTGCATGAAAGGTATAGATTTTCTGGGGATGGAATCCGTTATTTGGGCAGACTGCTGGGTCCCAAAATTCAGCACCGCACAGCGTGAAGCCTGCTCTTACTATCCCAAGATGGTCTGTGTGGCACTGTGCTTTTTTGCAAGCGGCATGCTTTTAAAAAAACTATTTGCTGTACCGTCCGAAGTGTGTGTTTGGCCCTGAAGTCTTTGGCCCACATCTTCATTACCTTCCCTGGCCACAGAAGAATGTGTTACACCAAATAACATTTCCACAAGATTGCAAATTTGCCTCAGAGGGCTTTACAGTCCAAAAACATGCAACATCCTCTGTTAAGGAACTTACCAGCCCGCAAAATGGTTTTATATTTTTTCTTGACTTGTTGCCAGGATCTTTGCTGTCCAGTCATGTTTGTTAACATTAATTGTAGAAAGATATTTAGAATTAGACACAGCATAGAGATTTGTGTATATGGTTGTAAAACTTATCCTCGCCTTGCGGATAAGGGTTCAAAATTAGGCCTTGTCTTTTGGATACATTTCCAGAGGAGGTTCAATTCCCTCTGCTCAGTTTTGAAACAATCATATTAAAGCAATTAAAACAGAGTGTACAACTTTCCAAGTAAGGAGATATTTCTAAATCCTTACGCATTCAGTCGGTCCACGATTGTCTGCTTTTTCTCTTTGTTTAGTTACAGCTGCCATATTCCCTTCTTTGCGTATGATATGCTTCACTTCCTCATACATTTCCATTATAAGTTGCTGCTCAGCGGGTGAGAAATATGCTGCGCGCGGCGTATCCTCCATTTCTGCATCATTAAATCTGTGATCGATAGTGTGGTCTACTTAAGAAAGCTGTGGACGTGCACTTATCTGAGATATTTGCTCCTTGATCGACTTAGCGCCTCCTTCTCAGCACGACTCGGCAAACGTCCAGCAGATTAAGCCGCAACGAGCGGGTCACACTAAGTCAAGCGGCACTTAATCACATACCCCCGATTTCTTTATTATACTTTATTATTATTATACTTTTGTGCAATACGGGAATCAGGAATCGTTTATTGCCAAAATACGTCAGACATACACTCACCGGCCACTTTATTAGGTACCCCATGCTAGTAACGGGTTGGACCCCCTTTTGCCTTCAGAACTGCCTCAATTCTTCGTGGCATAGATTCAACAAGGTGCTGGAAGCATTCCTCAGGGCGTTTGGTCCATATTGACATGATGGCATCACACAGTTGCTGCAGATTTGTCGGCTGCACATCCATGATGCGAATCTCCCGTTCCACCACATCCCAAAGATGCTCTATTGGATTGAGATCTGGTGATTGTGGAGGCCATTTGAGTACAGCGAACTCATTGTCATGTTCAAGAAACCAGTCTGAGATGATTCCAGCTTTATGACATGGCGCATTATCCTGCTGAAAGTAGCCATCAGAAGTTGGGTACATTGTGGTCATAAAGGGATGGACATGGTCAGCAACAATACTCAGGTAGGCTGTGGCGTTGCAACGATGCTCAATTGGTACCAAGGGGCCCAAAGAGTGCCAAGAAAATATTCCCCACACCATGACACCACCACCACCAGCCTGAACCGTTGATACAAGGCAGGATGGATCCATGCTTTCATGTTGTAGACGCCAAATTCTGACCCTACCATCCGAATGTCGCAGCAGAAATCGAGACTCATCAGCCCAGGCAACGTTTTTCCAATCTTCTATTGTCCAATTTCGATGAGCTTGTGCAAATTGTAGCCTCAGTTTCCTGTTCTTAGCTGAAAGGAGTGGCACCCGGTGTGGTCTTCTGCTGCTGTAGCCCATCTGCCTCAAAGTTCGACGTACTGTGCGTTCAGAGATGCTCTTATGCCCACCTTGGTTGTAACGGGTGGTTATTTGAGTCACTGTTGCCCTTCTATCAGCTCGAACCAGTCTGGCCATTCTCCTCTGACCTCTGGCATCAACAAGGCATTTCCGCCCACAGAACTGCCGCTCACTGGATGTTTTTTCTTTTTCGGACCATTCTCTGTAAACCCTAGAGATGGTTGTGCGTGAAAATCCCAGTAGATTAGCAGTTTCTGAAATACTCAGACCAGCCCTTCTGGCACCAACAATCATGCCACGTTCAAAGTCACTCAAATCACCTTTCTTCCCCATACTGATGCTCGGTTTGAACTGCAGGAGATTGTCTTGACAATGTCTACATGCCTAAATGCACTGAGTTGCCGCCATGTGATTGGCTGCTTAGAAATTAAGTGTTAACGAGCAGTTGGCAACGTTGACAACAGACAACGTAGTGCAGCAATAAGATAAAAATATAGTGAAATATATGCTATGGGTTAGTATGCCAAAGCTAGGGGGTTAGTTAAGAAATAAAGATAAAGTGCACCAGCTAACAGAAAGTGACAAGTGAAAGTGACAATGTGTATGTACTGTACATGTAGAGAGTGTAGAGTCAGCCTGGGAGGGACCCGTGCTCTGTTGATGAGCCTGACTGCTGACGGGAAGAAACTGTTAGTGTGACGGGAGGTCTTGGTCCTGATGGACCTCAGCCTCCTGCCAGATGGAATGTTTATGTCAGGGGTGAGAGGGGTCGGCAACAATCTTACTAGCCCGCTTCAAAGTCCTGGAGAACCAATCACCCTCTCTGCAGAGTGGATATAGAATTCTAGCTTGTGTAATGTTAGTAGTTATTACTTTAATATTTGTATGTTAGATGAAGTAAATACAATATAATCAAATAATAACTTAGTAATGTAAATCATAAAAATACTCTACACATTAACATCCTGTCACAATGTTATGTTTAAACATGGGGATGGAAACTGCCGTCTTTTATGGATTTCTCCCAACTTTCTCCCCAATCAAGTTTTTTTCTCCTGTCAGGTATGTGATAAATAACTAGATGCAAGACAGCCGAGTGAGGGAAATATCTTCAGTATTGTACCCCATGAATTGGGTTAAACTTATGAAGAACTGTGATCTTATATGTTGTGTCATAGTTGAAGTATACTAGTTATAAGATGAAGGCAAACGATGTATGCTGTGTTATATTCACTCTTTGAGGCATAAAGCCAAATGTTTCTTCATCGAATGTATTGGAATGTGAAGGAGATAGAGGTTTATGTTGCAGCAGCACATTCACACTTGGATGTGAAGAGGATGATCCAGGAGGAGACACTTTGAAGGAGAAACTAATGACATTCAAATGCACCCAAAAGACACACCCTGGAAGTTTTCAAAAGGACCAAGACTGAAAAAGAACTGTTAGAATTCTCCTGCGGCCGCTTTGATAAGTCACATTTTACTTGGCCTGAGAATACTCTATTTTGCGAAAAATTTCACTATTCACATTCTATTTCACTTTGTAAATTGTATTCCTTATAATTTGTTTATTTATTAAATACTCTTAGATTTTTGAAGTGACTCTTTTGATTAATCTTGTGATCTCCCTCAAGGGCTTTCCAAACCCTTAACATTGTGATGGTAAATGCCGTGATTTAATCATGATTGAATCAATAAAATAAATGCATTTGTCCAGCCTCCTCTTTGTGCACTTGTCCCATGGCCACTAGGGCATTCCAACAAGTGGTGTCAGGAGTGGGATCTTTTGGATATTGAGGAAACAATGACGAGAGAAACAAAGAAGAACGAGCACCAGGAGGGGCCAGTGAAAGTGGAACCAGAGACTTCAGCTCATCCGGAAAACAACTGTAGCAGCCAAGAATCCAGATCAAAAGGTGGCACTGACATGCATGGTAAAATTGCTTTGTCAGACCCAGGCATTAAAAAAAGGAGCAGGTTGAAAAAGAGACAACACACCAGGAACAAAGATGGAGAAGTATGCAGCACCAGGTTCAGCAGATTCCAGCACAATTGACTGACATGACAGTTGAATATGACAGCAGAATGGATAATCGAGACGTTGCTGATGCAGAGGAAATGGATCCCAGCAGGAGGCCCAGCTGGCAGAGCAAGTCACCACAAACACAGCGGACCCCACGCATTCACAGGGATGCTAAATTCATACCTCTCACTGCTGCTGATAACATTGAACATTGTGTATTATAAAAAGATTCAGATCTACCGAATCTGTGTATCATTCGTTTTTTCATTTTTTTAATTGATAAACTGAAAACAAAAAACTGTTTGTTTTTCAGTTACCCACTGGCCGAAATTATTTTGAAAGTGACCCAAATGACTTCATGTATTCCACTAATGTCTTTTAATCTTATGAAAGCCCTTTTCTGCCACAAAAAAAGTCAAGAAGTTAGAAAGTCGAAATTATGAGATAAATAGTCGAAAATATGCAGCCGAGTGTTGACATCGCTACTGTCACAGAGAGGTGTCGTTTGTGTTTTGATACAACTTTACCAAACTGTAAACGTTCTATGGACACCCACACACTCAACCCTCATAAAAAACAGCGAGGGAAAGGGACGTCTGACGTTCAGTGGTCTGAGCAGAGTCTAAATTATCTTCGGTATTTCAGAGTCTGAGATAAATAAGAATGTTTGCAGGCAGCACCTGCAGAACAGAGTTGATGTTTTACAGCAGCACGACGGCAACACAGGAACATTTAAATCACAAGCATGTTGGAGCCACGTATTTTCATCATGGGTAACTAAAGTAACGCTAGCCGCAAACGGTGTTGTGTTCGGGTTCATGACATCAACCATCGGCGCACACAGCCTGATTTTCACCTACTCCTCCAGGAAGTGCATCTGAATGACTGCGGCTTCCAGCGCTACTTCAGGCTGACCAGCATCCGGTTTAATGACCTGTTTTGTCGGCTTCTCTCGGTTAGACACCAACTAGCTTACAGGCGTTAAGTTTCAGATGTGTGTGTGTGTGTTGAAATAAACAAAAAAGTGATTTATTTGCTTAGCTCCTTTCGCGTCAAATGCGCTGCGTCTTTCGCAGGAGTCAAGACAGGCAGAACAAAGACAAGGGAGTCTTTGGGGCAGCTGATTAAGGCGCCTTTGACTGATTATTTTTAATAATGTGTTTTACCCCTGTACCTGTTTGAATCTCTTCCCACAGATACTACCGCCCTCTGCTCCTCTTCGTAACCTCTTCACTCTTACCTATCCCACCCGCTGCACACATGTCAGCAGGGTTCAAAATGACATAGGACTCTTGGGGGGGTCCCCTAAAATGTAACTATGAAAAATAGTGAAGACTACCTTGCTACACTATCTACTGCAGGAAAAATTTTATTGACATATTTTGAAGGTGGGATAATGGTCTTGGGATGTTTTTCATGGTTTAGGCTACTCCCAGTATTGTAGTGGTGTCTGGAGAAGTGGATTGGCTATAATCAAACAGGTAACCCTCTAATTCTGGAGCAACAAAGTTACAGCACCTTATATAAATCCCTGACATGACAAAGTGGATAACAGGTCATTCTTTCCTTGAGCAAGGAAGTTAACTAAGTTACCTAAATCCACCAGGTGTACTCATTATGGCAACACCATGCACCTTCAAAGGGTTTGATCAAATACAACTGGTTTCTCATCCCCTTATGTTAATGGAATTTGTAAAACAACTAGCCACTGGATTGAATAATGATGATGTCTATAAGGACATCATAATGTTCCTTGCGTCTAAATAAGGCACCGAAATCAGAGTTGCTATTCGGTCCGGTAGATAACAGCCGTTAAGACACCTGTACCGCACAGGAAAACCTGTAAATCTCCATAGCTCAATGCGTAGAGCAGTGGGCTTGTTGGCTTTAGGATGTTTTGACCCACGGGGTTCGAATACCGATCGTTCCGATCTTTTTTTAAATATATTTTCTTGAATAAATGTTTTCATACGTGGTTGTGATGTAGTGCTCACTTATGCAATCGTGAACGCTGCAATGGATTTGTGATGCGTTTTGTAGATTTTCAGCAAAATGTTTGTGAATGTGCTGCTGTTAGCTGGCAGCTACAGCAAGAAACGTTGACAAACGCACTCTTCTAATAATTAGCAGTTACACTGGGTATCTAAGTTAGTTAATGCAACGTTTGATATAGGAACACCAACTCCAAATATTTTACTATAATAAGCAATTATTATGGAGCTGTAAACATAATCGAAGCACTTACACCATTTTCATTTAGGATTTCACTTTTTGTGAGGCTTTGCTTTTGCCGCGTTCAACAATAACCTACGTGTCTGCGCCATAGACCACAACAACAATCTGTGATGCTATTAGCTGCCCTGATTGCTTCCCAATCGCGCTAGGAAATAAATTATTGTTTTAATACGTCACTAAAGACCTTTTCACAATCATTTTTAATGTTAAAAATATTTGTCGGGGACCCCCCAAAATCTAAAAATAATCAAACCAACGATTTCAGCAATAATTAACCAATCAGGCAAATCGGACGAGTTTGAGGCGAGAATATTAGCATGGGAACGTTGCATTTTAAGGGACGGGTGGCGACCATAACAGGAAAACAAATTCACCGCAGCTGCTCTCTCCTCCACCTTGTCCTTCAGCCACACACCCAGACCCACGTGGCACAGGTTTACTTTGATCCAAATGGATCTTTTTTCTTTACTTTCTTCATCTTTCACCACACTGTCTTTCAAATTCCATGCTGGGACAGTTACTCACCCAGTACAATTAAAAAATATTGTTATTTACCGTCTGCCAGGCTCTTTGAGTCATTTCCTGGAAGAACTGGACATCCTCCTGTCCAACTTCCATGAAAATTGCCCTCCACTCATCCTCCTGGGAGACTTTAACATCCCGACAGAAGTCATCTGACCTTTTACACTCTCACTCAGTCCCTCTCCTCATACTCACAAAGCTGGCAATCACCTTAACTACATCTTCACTAGAAACTGCTCTACATCTAACCTCACTGTAACTCCACTTCATATCTCTCATCACTTCTTGATCTCTTACTCTTTTACGCTCTGTCTTAAGTAATGACCCCAATCCATCAACTGACTCTGTACCTGTCCGCAACATTCACACACTCTCTCCCTCCTCTGTTTTATCAGCTCTCCCCTCAACTGACTCTTTGTCACTCTTAAATCCAAACGCTGCTGCAGAGACTCTCCTGACAACTCTGTTTTCCTCTTATGACACAATAGGCCGGCAAATCACCTTCGGCACCTTATTTTTCTGCCTCTCTTTCTCTGCTGCCATAAGCTCTTTCTACCAATCAGCATCCAGGTGCACGCAGGCACACCTTTCAATGTGATGTCATTACGTAAGCTATTCAACATGGCTTTGCACTCATTATCAAATATGCTCAACACCCCTCCACCCATCTTCCAAGAGACTTACCAAAAACATACCTTGGCTCGCCTCTTTTTTATTTTTTATATTTGCTCCACAAGCATCTCTGCAACTCATTGAGTGACTGATTAATTGCGCAACACAACGAATTAATGATGAAATTCGTTGCCTACACTTTTAATATCATTTTTTATCAACTTCATTGATTCGTTGTTGCGGCCCTTTATATAGTGTGTTGTACATTGTGCTATTTTAAAACTGCCTTCTTGGGAAACAGAGTTAATAATTATGTGAAGTCTTATTCTACGTTCACACTGAACCCGTCGCCAGCGTTTTTTAACTCTAACTGTTTCCCAAGAAGGCAGTTTTAAAATAGCACAATGTACAACACACTGTAGTGTAGATAGGGCCCCTAGAGAGAAAGAAAGACCCAGTATGGCCAATGCTGTCCCTATTGAACCCCAGCAGTGCAAGTCACAGCTAGTTACTCCACAGATGACATTTCCAACTTCCAAATGAACCCTCCTTAAGCAAAAGTATGCCGCAGTATCAACTTCCATTCCGAGGAGACGCCTCCGTACACCAAGGAACGACTATTTAGCATAGAGTGACAAAGAGCGAAAGCTGGGGTTGTGTGTGTGTGAGAGGGGGGGGTTCAATGTGACTGGATGGGATGTAAAAAAGTGATAATGGAACGGCAGGGAGGCACAGTGTGCAAGGAAGGTTGGCCTATTCTGAACTTTACACACAATTAAAATATACATGGAATATACGTGCAAACACACAGAGTTATGAAACTGTGTGTGTGTGTGTATGTTTCGGTGTTCCCTATACACGTATTAGCAAGGGTGGAGGAGAGTCTGACCTTTTATATGTCTTGCTTTACCTCCATCACGCACACACTCAAAGACATGTCAAGGCTGATGCAAGGAGGGGTGTGCAGGGCCACCTTGCACGTTGTCATCACTGTCATAAGGCAGGCAATGAACAAGAAATTGACAGGAGATGGTGTGTGTATGTGTGTATGTTTTGGGAGAAAACGATGGAGAGGTGAGGTAATGTATCTGAAGTAGAAACAAAGTTCTTCTGTTTTGTTTCTTCCCTGTCTCTTCCTCTGTCAAACAAGCTCATAATATCAAATAGGAAAGTGAAACAGTTACTGAAAAATAAAATTCAAAACGTGTTTGTCTGTCCCGTGCCGACTCAAGCCTGTGGGAAGTAGAAAACAACATCTCCATCTTACCAAGTCATTATGTGAAATAGAAATCCTGATTACCTTTTTCCTCCGATACCACCCAGTCCACCCAGTCCCTACAAATCAGAGGCTCCAACTTCTTATCTCAAAGTGTGGATTTCTGCATTGACTTAGAAAAACGAAATGTTTGGATAGCCAAATAAGTTAACAAGGATTTAGACCACCTACAACAGACTCACTATGTGGGGAAGAATATTAAAAGGTGCAATCCAACGTGAGGTATTGCCTTCTTTACTTTTTACAGTAATGATGGAAAGTTTCACATTTATAGAGTACTGGAATCTACTCTAAAAGAGGCTTTTGTACAGGCCTCACGACAGTAATGAAAATCTGGAGTCCGGCACTGGTTGCTGAATTGCATGGTTAAACCACTATTTTGATCGTCTGATTCTATTGGATCCAACCAACACCACGTGGAAAAGGGCGACAGCTTCAATAGCTAATCAGAAGCTAAAATGGGTTGAAGATTGGCTGCGAATATACCCTCCTAAACACGAAAACCTGCACCAAAGGCTCTGAAACTGTTGGTGATGTGCATGCAATAGCCGATGCACGTATCTTGCTAAAAACTAATTGTTGAAACCGTCAGTTTCAAACAGTGGAAACTTCTTAAGTGGACGCCATCAAAGAACAGATGATCACAACTGTTCTAACACTATTCCTTCATGTGGAGAAATGGATTATTTGTGAGGTTTGCCATTATTCTCCAACAGTGCGGGGGCAGTGACTCTGCATCATTACCTATGGCCATAACATTACATAATGGTAACATTTCACCGTTCCTATAAATGTTAGGTCTCAAATGGAATAAAGGCCCTGCACACCCCTCCTTGCCAGGCCAAGGCTACCCTGAAAGAAGGCAAAAGGAATTGAAATAGGCATTGAAATAAGAAATAGTATCGATATAGAATATTTTCCTAATCCTTAGATCAATAAAAATAATGTATTTCCTGCATCAGTGCAAGTTGTTCCCAGGGGATTGCTACGCTGATTCCATTGGATGCGCAATTCATAATGCGATCTGACAATTTTCAAGGTCTTAGTCACTAAACATATGGCACTAATGATATTATACCGCAAACACACCCACATAGGTCTGCAGCTGAATTCAATGTGCATCTAATTTTTTAATGTTAATGTGGATAAGAGGGGAGCAAGTCAGGCTGGGCCACAGTAACGTATATTGTATACGTATATGCAGTATATGCATGTGATTACTCACAAGGGTTCCTTTTTATCTTCCAGATAGACAAAGTAGTTCTGGAGTAATTACACTATCCTTGTTATGTTGGACATGAACAATATCAATGGACAATGAATTTGTCATGTTGGGTGGTGCATACATGGAACAAAAGTGAATAATTTTATATAAAAAATAAAGTGAATTAATGCTGCGAGCAGCGATGAACCTCTTGCATGTTGGGGGGGCAGCGGTCAGCCGGACACGCGGGTCAAAAAAAGGAAAAAAAAAAAACTTAAGTGCCTCAAGTGGAATCAAACGCAGGTCTACAGATTCCTAAGCATGGAGCCAACCATCAATGATCAAAACGTCACTGAAATAAGTTGGATAGATTGCCCTTCATGAGCCTTTCCATATGTGGCGTGACAAGCTCTTTACCCAGTTCATTATTGAATAGCCACCATGCATTGTTAGCCCTTCTTGCAGAGAAGGGTTGCAATGATAAAAAAAAAATCAAGGTACACACTCCCAAATCGAAATTAAACTAGAAGATCATCCTAATAAGAGCATAAGTCTCCCTGTAATACATTTGTTAAAAAATCACCATACTTGTAGGTCAATCAGGGTGCCGGCGCTGCTTCGTTGAAAACTTCCTGGGGGCGGTATGGAGGCAATTTCTCACTTTTGATCCAAAACTCCACATCAGGTCTGTAAAGGTCATCACTTAGGACACTAACAAAGTTTGTCCAAAACTCCCAATATTCACTGTCACCTATCATCAGTATTAAGGCTTATATTCCCAGATTTGAAGTGGATCAGATTAAAGGGCTAGGAGATGGACATCTAACTCTAGAAATTGGCATTGACCTAAGCCAATAGGTGGCGCTATACTTTATTGAAAATCACTGCATGGCAATACTTATAGGCCTACACAATCATCATGAATAAACATTTCTAGACATAAATATCAATGTTTTTTGGAGTTATAACATTTTCCATTTTGAAGAAAATCGTCAAATATTGTCGAAACTGGACGTAAGATCACGCCCAGGTAGTTTTATGAAAACTCTTGATTTTAATAACTTTTGACCCCACGGTTGTCAGGATATTATATCAAGTATATAGATCAAATGAAATTCTAAATAGAGTGAAATGTAGTCTAGGTGGAGTGAAACTGTAGTTCTATACGGAGTGAAATGTAGTTCTATCCATTCTATCCATCCATCCATCCAACTTCAACAGCTTTAGGTTGTTTTGGCTTCACCAGGTCACCAGATGGTTCGACTCCCATCTGTAGTCAGTCTCATCCCAAACAAAGATGAGTCCAACAAAGGTGGCGTCATCCACAATCTTCAGGACCTTGATGCAGGTGCAGCTGTTGGTGTGCAGGGAGAAGAGCAGAGAACGCAGACTTGGAAGGAACCGGGGCACATGGACCGAGAGGCTGAGAGGTAAGAAAGGGAGACAACAACAGCTATTAAGCTTGCGAAGAGGGTTTGTCTCTGCATTTACTGGATACTAGCGCCCAACTGATAGTATATGACTACTTTGACAATAACAGCCGTTATAGAATATGTGCTGCTAATGAGGAAGATGTACGAGTGAGAGGCCTACATGAGGGGATGGTCTTCCTGTCTGATCTTACGCTGTAGCTTAATTTCCGATAGGTTGCCTGTCTGTAAAATATAAGCCAAGCTAATTCTAATTCTCATAAATCAACCAGGTCAACTTACCTCCATGTCGCTCCTAACAGTAACAGTCGCCTCCCTCCCATCAAGGATGGCAGAAGCAGAAGTCGATCCACCAATAGAAACTCATGGCTCATTTAGCAGCATAAGCCATTGCGTAAAAAATCGTTAAAAAATTTTTTTTGATCCGAGACCAAAGGTTTTTGTTTTGAGACCAAAAACAATACTTTTATAAGCAAAACTAACAAATAATTCTGTCTCAGTTTATATATTTTTACTTAGAAACTTTTTTGAGAAATGTGCTCTCGAAACATGTTTTTTGGTTTGCATAATAAAAGACACAAATCTACCTCCATAGTACTATTGTCTTAAAGAAAACATTAAGTAATGCACTCCACCACCATGGCCTGTATGCACGCTCACCGGGCAAGACGCCATTACTGAAAAAAGGCATGTTGAAGTTTGCTGGACAACATTTGGAAAAGCCAGTGAAATACTGGGAGAATGTAGTGTGGTCAGATGAGAGCAAAATGTTTCTGTTTGGATGCCATAACACACACCATGTTTGGAGAAGAAATGGCACTGCACATCACCCTAAAAGCACCATACCAACAGTGAAGTTTGGAGGTGGGAACATTTACTGGCAAACTTCACATAATTGAAGAATGAATGGGCAAATTTACAGAGACAGAAATCTGCTGCCATCTACCAGGATGATGAAGATGAAACGAGAGTGGACATTTCAGCAAGACAATGATCCCAAACACACAGTAGAGGAAACTCAACTGGTTTCAAAAAAAGAAAATAAAGCTGCTAGAATGGCCCAGCCAATCACTTAAATCCCATTGAAAATATATGGAAAGAACTGAAGATCAAGATTTAAGAGGCCCACAAAACCTTCAAGATTTGATGACTGTGGAAGAATGGGCCAAAATCACACCAGAGCAATGCATGCTACTAGTTTCTCCAGACAGGAGGCCTCTTGAAGCTGTCATTACCAACAAGGCTTTTGTTCAAAGTATTGAATAAATATTAGTAAGCATGTTCAATACTTTTTTTCCCTGTGTCATTTCACATTATTACACATAACTTTATTTATGAACGTCTTTTTTTGTTTTGTTTGTATGTATGTATTACTTGGGTTGTTACCAACATCTGGTGAAAAAGTCATGTCAATAGCTCCTTTGGGAATATATTTACTGAGAACAATGGTGTTCAATACTTATTTCACCCACTGTATATACTTTTTATGGTTTTGATTGATTTGGTGTGATGGCCATTCTGTCTTTTAATGTCCTCTCAATGCATGTTAACAAATAAACATCATAATTTTTGGAAACTTTTGGGATTTTCAAACCCCCCCGAGTTGGTTGATGAGACGAATCCGACACGTCAAGTTAAAAAGTTAACAATTATTTAGAAGAGAAATAGATACATTAAGCATCCTTAACACCCCTAGTATCCAGCCCACATTTCAGCATTCTCTTCAACCCTTAAACCTCTGAGCAAACAGCCAGCCAGCTTTGCCCAGCCATCCAGTCTTCGCTGCCTAGCTATATGGCAGGTGCAAAATCTGCTACTGTGTGTCAGGGGTCCCAGTTAACGGCAAGCCTGCTTCTGTATTAGGGATTTCTAGTGATCGTTTGTCTGGGATCCTTGAAACAGGTGCCTGGACAGGGGTCTGAGTGAAAGTCAAGCATGTTCCTGTGTCAGGCTGCTACCTGCTCCATGTCCTGTTGGCAGTCTGGCTAACTTTAGCTATGTGAACGCATCTTGTTGGAACTGTTGTTACAGGTCTCCTGTCAGGGTTTTGAAAGACAACTTCTGTCGGCTTTACCCAAC
The DNA here is from genome assembly GCF_949316345.1 of Pungitius pungitius. Classification (NCBI taxonomy): domain Eukaryota; kingdom Metazoa; phylum Chordata; class Actinopteri; order Perciformes; family Gasterosteidae; genus Pungitius; species Pungitius pungitius. The sequence continues at coordinate 7,419,191 of NC_084908.1, forward strand.
ACCCTTCCTTATTGGGCTGCAGCCCAGTAACAGTAACTTACTTTCAAAACAATATTTAAAGTGACCGATCTCAGCTAGTATTTAGCTAACACTGTCACCCTGACAATTGGCTGAGTTCACTAGTGGAACAAGTTAGCACATTTCTTTTCTACGAATGGAGCAAAGCTGCCAAAAAAAGCTGAATGTAAATGCAGGGGATGATTCGGAAAGTCTGCGATATGTAAAACATCCCAGTGAATGGATAATAATATTGTGAAACCTGGGGTAAATATGCAGTTGAGGCAGATCCAAGCAGAAGCACATCATTAACTTATACAACACATTTGTTGTTTTGAGGAGGAGACCAAGTGAAGGACAGTGGGATGGAATAAAAGACTGCTATAGGGAGGGGGTAAAAAGAGAAGGGAGTAGTAGATATGGTGATGCAAAGACAGATGTGATGCAGAGGGGAAAAGGACAGGAATAAGGGAAAGAAAAAGTAGAGCAAGTTAAATAGTGAGAAGCGGGGGTGGATGCATGAGAGAAAGACAGTGAAACAATATCTAGAAGGCAGACAAGCGGAAACTTCTTCTGAATCGAAAGAGAGGGCAGCACTTCACACCTCCATAGTGCTATCTTTTTGAAAATAGTTCTTTGTCAAGTAAGCAGGGAAGGCACTCTCCCACAAAGTAAAACACACACACCGACTAACAAACCCTACCATTTAGAGGTAAGCATAAAGTGTGCTTTCTTTCCTTTTCATTTATATACAACAACAAAAAATTACTGTAATATTTTCTTTAGCTTTCATGTTACCCTTAGTGTTTTCTTATCTTGTTGTCTGGCACAACAGATTTATTTTTATTTTTTCTGTGCAAAAATTTGAAATAAAGTGAATTTGTCATAATTAGCATGATATCTACTAGATTAACAGTTCGGTTGTTAATTTACACCTGTTTTCCAGCATGTTAGAGAGAAGAGAGGTGGTTCATGATGGTAAAGACTAGAGGACTTGCCTAACAGGAGACCGGTCCCTAGAAAACTAGGCTTAAAACAAGGATGACAGAATAGAAAGAATCTATTGTTTAGGATTAGACAAACTCAGAAATATGCACAATTACCACAGGCTCTGTCAAGATTGTATCATTATACATTATAATAACAATAATAATAATAATAATAACTTATTTTACCTAATCATTTTAATTTCTCTGAGTGGAAGGAGGAGGGGTGAATTGTTTGATGTGTTTTTCTATCTGTTACTTTGTTTATTTTCGGTGTCTTTATGGTGTATGTTGTGGTGTATGGGTGGCGGAAGCACCTCGTTGGGGCCCAGCTGGTCCGTTGGGGTGGATAAAGAGGTGAGTGCGGGGATGGGTGAGTGTGGGGGTGAGTGGAGTAACAGGCGAGTCAGGGGGAGTGAAGGTGAAGGAGTTGGGGGGGCCCTCGTTGGTGGGATGGGCATCTCGGACAGCAAGGTGGATATGGAGGAAGAGGGGGTGGTCTTTAAGGTCCCCCACCTGAAGAGGAAGACGAGGTGGGACGGTCACCAGCAGATACGGTCTTCAGACTAAGAAAGTTCGTCATCAAACTCAAGGTGGGAGCATTACTGGGACTGAGTCAGGTGTCTGTCTTGCTAAGATTTAGGGTCTTTAGGTGCTGTTTTTGTTTAGTCATTGCATATTGCAGTTTATGCAAACTACACATGTGAATACAATTTTAAGGCCTGAATAACACTGTACAGTTGTGTACAGACTGTATCTTATGTAAAGCATGGTATCAGGTCATCACACAATTTGCATTCTGGTTGGGCTCTTTTTCCATTCAGACATTTGCATTTGAGTGACAAACCTCTTCAATTGTCAAATCCCACAATGATTTAAGGTAATATAATGGAAATCAACACATTCGATGTGCCATATTGAAAGTTTTTCTCAGATTGACTTTGGTCATAGTCTCTCCACCATGTGTGTATTCCCCCTCATGACAAAATGTCTTGAGGAAGTGTCAGGAAGTGTTGCGTTGAATTGTCTATTCTAGGTGCGCCCATGCGGCATTTGCAAAGAGCTTGTTTTACAGATCATTGTTTGCAAATGGGATGAGCCCCCTCCTGTGTGTTTGTCATTGGTGCCATGACAAGCTCTTATCTGGTGCCCAGCAAGACAGACAATCACTGGAAAGTGAGAGAGCAAGCAAAAGAGAGATAAAATAGACAATTGAGTACAAGGACTTGAGAAAAAAATAAATGGATAACACTGATTTCCACGATGCTAACTTCACTTCCCGTTTTGTTTTGTAGATCACAGATCCATACCTCCTTTTTTCCTGCCTCTTTTTTCCACACCTGTCTCCAGTTTCCAATCACACACCTTAGTACTTAACCACTTGGTTAATTGTTTAACCCTCATTTACCCAAGAGAACAAATGTGTACACACCAAATATGAAGCAAAATATTTGAGCCATGGGATTACACACAAAGTCTATGCACAAATGAGATAAGACCGGAGTGATGCTTCGGCTTACTCCGAGACCCCCCAGGTCTCCCCTCCCTTCCAACGCCACTACAGCCCCCAGCCAACAACTGGTTTCCACTAATAAGCAACTTTGAACAGCTCTTTGTCCTCTCAATTTGCCCTCGGGTTCAACCCGCACAGCAACTATGACACTGCTATTGTCTTAAGTAAAATATTCAATAGAGAGATGGCAGGCAAAAGCAATTTCAGATTGAGAGAGGACAAGTGATAGAGGAATAGATGAGGCAAGAGGCAGACATAGTCCCAAGTGTGAAGTGTGTCAGGCAGCGTCGGAAATACACAAAGGGCAAAATTGCCTCTAGAAATATAATTTTGCCCCATATCTTATTATTATCTTATATATACAAATAATGATTTGACTGTCATCATAAACCAACATTACTCTTTTCTAAAGTGTTTGTCCTTTCCCTCCCCACAGGCTTCTGTATTTGTATCTGAATCATATCTGTTATAGGAATTGAATGTATGTATGTAAGGTTTCTTCCCTTTTTCCCCATGGAAGGGTTTTTCATATTTTGGAAAGTTTTTCCTGTGCCGATATGAAGGTTTCCGGATAGAGGATGTCGCATGCGTACAGACTGTAAAGCCCTCTGAGGAAAGTTTGTAATTTGCAAATTTTGGCTATACAAAATAAAATAAATTGAATTGAATGTTTTTAAAGGAGTGAGTGCACAGAGATCCAGTCTCTGTCAGCATCTCATGCTCAAAAGGAAAAATCCATGCACCCATCAACCATCAAAAAATGGAGGATAGATTAGCTTGGGGTGGAGGAAGACGATAAGGCTCTCTTAGCACTTGAACTTGCCGACAATGAACTGCCAGGGTTTTTCTGATCAGACAAACGGCAGTAGTCAGAATCTGGATTTTTGTTTGATCTGCCCCTTTTGACAACTTTTATGAATTGTCTGATTCTATTGGATTTGATAAAAACCACGCAGAAATGAAAACTTTAGAGTTAAGGGGCATTCATGATTCATATGCTGGATGCTAGGTGGCTATTTGCTCTGGTTTTAGGAAGTGAAATGGTACTTACTTGTTCACCCCTTGCTTTGCTGAGAATGTTACAAATGCATTTCTGTGTGCATATTTCTGTACTAATTTGCATATGGTATTTTATGACTTTTTGGTTTTGTTGTGGAGTTTATTTTTAAACGGATAAGTGCATTACGTAGCCAAGACATTTTGACCAAGGCAAAGCATTCATATATTTGTTTGTGATGACTAAACTCGTCACTTGTTTTTGTTGTTGGCAAACTATGATATTCTGTACTCTCAGATTCGAACTGTATCATGTTTTCATTTACTCAATTTGAGAAGTAAAAATGTTCCTTGATTTTGGTCGTGAAATCTATCCCAGGGTCAGACCAGTTAAGAACTACCAGTCCATCAAGATGTAACTATCCTTTTCTATGGTTAACTTGACACTTGACACACTTATCTCTGGTTACGGTGAACTCATGCTAGTTCACCCAAACAAGTTCTGCCATTATGCTTTTACTATACTCCTACGAGTCACCCATCTCTTTTTTGCTTAGGAATTCTCTGCTGCTGCTGTGAATATTTTTTATTTATTAATATAAAATATATTTTCCGGGGAATACAGTATGACTTATCTGACCTTAAGCATCAGTACCGTCTTCTTATACCCTATCTTCAGGGTGTTAGTCCGAAAAATTATTTTTCATTCAAAATCTCTCATGGTCTCTGATCAGCCGATTTTGAGAGTACAATTAATCAAGCAGATTCTGTACAATTTTCGTTAAACCAATCAAATTGTTGTTGGTCAACTTAAAAAATGGTCTTCTCCTTTCTGCTGCCAATTTTCATTTCATCACAATCAGATGTGATCCTGGTCCCGCCCACTCACCTCCAGTTAGCGTCCCATTCATGCTCCTCATTCATCATATTGCAGTAACTCCCTTTATCATCACCACCACTGTCTCACACTTCAGAATCGCTAACCCATTGACTATTCTATTTCAAAATGGAGTCCAATCATGTAACAATGCATCCCCATTACCTATGCGGCAGTGAATGACTCACAGCACAGGCAGATGGGCCTGACTAATTATGCGGCACAACAATTGGTTATATTTATTCCAAAACTTAAATATAGCATTTGTCATATTATATATATTGCAGTAACTCACCTGCCTGTTTTCTCTTCCCTGGGTTAGAATTATTATATAAATGTTTACTCTGTATACCTGCTGCTAATCTGTGTTTATCTTAAGATGTGGCGTCTGGGCTCATTTGAGTCAGGTGTGTAAAGGAGGACCACAATTGTTTGTGTAAGGACTGGATGGGTCTGTTGATAACACTCAGACTGCAGAATTGCTATGGCCGCTCGGGGGTGTCAACAAGTCACCAAAGAATTTGCACTCTTTATTTGCAACTGTGAAAAAGGATTGCTAAAATTGAACGGCCAACTTACTGTGATGGCCAAAGCCCCACAATGACCTTACCTGGTCGAGTTCCCTTCCTGGTTAGACAAAAGATGAGGTTGACGGTGGAGTTGTCTTCTATACAAGAGGCCTGAACCACTGAGCATACCAAGAACTTTGACAGCATGGCGGAAATGGGGAGGGTTTGTGTTCTGTTGTGGGTTATATCTTTGGTTTTCGCCGCCTGTAGCTTGTTGGTTTAGTCAGTTAAGAAGAACAATTGAAGGGGAAACTTTGCAGTGTGAGACCTTAGGCTAGAACAGTTATGTTGCCTATGCCTTTAAATTGGGGCTCTAGAATTTCATTAATTGTTTAAGAGATGTTCTTCATTGAGAAATGTTTGGGATCATAAACCCTCCTGCAGTAAAAAAAACAACTGTTTCCTTGTGCCTTGATAACTATGTCCATGACACTTACGTAATGTTACCATTTATCTAATGGTTTAGTATTTACTGATGTTTAAGATTAAACAACTTCTTCAGGAAGTTGATGGATTTACCTCAAACTCACATGCAGGAGATTAAGTCACCATTACCATTACCATACAGTCGAAAGACCTAGTAGAAGATCAGTTGCAATATTTCATTGCTAATAGAATGTTTCCCTTTTTATGGATCGTCTCTGGTCAAGATGGGGTTTGTCTCTCTCTTGCCCGTGCTCACATATACATAGATAAAAAGGAGAAAGTTGCAGAACTGCACATTAATTTGAACATAGAGGTAACTCAATGACAGACAGTGACCGATTTACAAAAACAGTAGAGACATCGATCGTGCACTCACACACACAAACAGTGACAAATTCTTACAAAGAGAGTTTACAGAGACTGCTAGTCAGACAGATACTAGGTATCCACCAGTACAAACATCAACACACACACGGCCGCACAGAGAAATAATTAAATGGTATGTTGGCCATGTCTGATACCCACATGCTGTGTGTGTGTCATAGCTGCTGGAGGTTCTCACTGATCCTGACACTGATCCCACATTTTGACTGGGACCGGCCTCTCCCACTGACACAAAGCAGACAAACAGAGCACATCTGATCCCACATAACAGGAGTAATCCCATCACACTCTCTCTCTTCAACACACATACACAGACATGATGGGATTAGGTTTGACTGCATGAGGTAATAACTGACGGATAACCTTTCTCTATTGTGACACTGGCTTTCTTTACCCGAGGGTATCACATTAACAAGCAAATTACGTTGTTGTAGAAAATATTATCACAGGCAGGATAAAAATCTGTTTTGCTGGAATAATGTATTTGTCAGAAGTCTAGAAAGAAGTTGTAGTTACAAGATAAATGCAAGCCGGTACCGGTATATGCATTATGCGACTAATTTTCAAACGAACACACGCACACCCCACACACTTTCTTGTATCCAAAAGCATTGTTTCATTGATAGAGAAGCTGTCTGAGGGCAATGTTTTTTACTGCAGCTGAATAAATCAACATCATGAATAAAACTACAAATCAAACTGCATTAACAACCAGGGAGAGGCCATCAATCTTATCCTGCGTTCCTCACTCGCTTGTCCACTACTTGTTAATTACCTCTTGCAGCTCCTTGTCACGGTTTGGGTTCTGGTCTTGTTTTATTTTGTAGTTCAATGTCTCTTGTGTCCCTGGGTAACTTCACTTCCTGCCTTGTCCTGTCTTCCCCTGTAATTGTCTGCCGTGCCTGATCGTTTCCAGCTGTGTCCAATCACCTGCACCTCCCTTGTGTATTTAAGCACGGTGAGTCTCTTGTCTTGTGTGGCGTCATTACATGTCGACGGTTCATGGCACGTCCACGTCCACGTCCACGTCCACGTCCACGTCCACGTCCACGTCCACGTCCTTTTTTGTGTTTGTCGGTTTTGTTTTCGCCTCCTTCCTGTCTTTTTTTGGTTGGAGTGATTTTGATTTCGAGTTTTTTGACTATTAAAGTCCTTTTATTTTTCCATTATCTACCATGACATTGGCCATGTTTACTAATTGTAATCATGTTAACAAATAGATTACCTGAATTTCAAACAAGTCCCTATAGGAAGCTAATCATTTCAGGGTTATATTTGCTTTGATTTTAGGGTTGTAGTATTGTGGATGCTTTCTTTTGACAAGACAAATTATTGCAAAAAGGAGGTAATTAAAAAGAAAAGACTCCATATGGTAGAAAAACTTGCTAGTGGCCTATCAATTTCATTTTCAATAGAAATCAAGCATTCAGATGAAAAGATTGTTATTAAACTTCCAAATCAAGCAAATGAATTAAGAGTAATTGTATTGCTCTGTATTGATGCAATAAAAAAAAGGAAAAAGTTAGGTTGAGATGGTGGACGGCGGGACGAAAACAAAAACTGTTTATTCACTTGAGAGATTTGGGGTTTTGTAGAAATGAATCAAACGCCAAATGAGCAGAAGCTCTGACCTGAAACCTAAACTTACTGGATCCCAAAATATTACCTGCTCAGAGTCAACACCTTCTGATATGGAAGTGAATCTGTGTTATCGGGTTTTGAAAGAGAAACGTGATTGAATTTCTAGCACTGAATATTTATGCATTGAAATTATGTATCTGAATGTTTTTCAACGTTAAAATATTCAACCGCAAAAAATTCAACCTCAAAAAATTCAAACACAACATCCGGGACGTCAAGGAAGAGCAATCGATTCTAGATTCAAGATCAGGAGCGGGCGTCACGCAAAAGGAGCGAGCACCCAATACACCTTGGGCTTGTCGGCAGCATGGTGACCGGATTGTAGCCAAGTCCAAAAATAACGGGGCTTTAACTCTTCATTTATGCTATCAGTGTGGCCAAGTATGAAGAAATACATAAAAGAACATATAATGTTCACCCTGAACCAAGACGTTTTCTTGCCACTGACGATATACATTTTTATTGCAAGTATACAAATCAGCAGATCATTGTACAAGCTTGGTTGGCTGACGGTGTAGCGCAGCTGCCTTTCAACATAATGTCATTTTGCTCGAAAGGATTCAAATCCAGGTTGTGGTGAACTTTTAATAAATGTTCTTTTATAATCGCTGCAATGGATATGGGATGCATTTTGAACAACGACACAAGACAACATCTGCCGCCAGAGCTGGACTGGGACAAAAAAAGGGCCCTGGCATTTTCGCTCAGACCGGCCCACCACAATCGGTTGGATACAACCACCAAACAGTACACTATTCTTGCGGTCCCTGTAGATAAGCATATCTACTGTTTTTAACCCCAAATAACATACGTTAGCTACCTCTTCTAACGTGTAACTCGTTGTGGCAAGTCATAATTAAAATAATCAAATGGCATCATTTAACTTTTTTTCTAGAGAAGGGCCGTTATCAGTTTTAAATGGTTACATTAGTATATCCGAAGTTGCAATTGAATAAGTGAACTCTTAACTCTGCTAGCTACAAGAAACAGTGCAAAATAGCTTATGCTGTGTTATTTGATTTTAGCTAACTGAGTGGCTACTCAGACTTTATAATAGCTACAACGGACAACGATTAAGTTTGTTGCCTTATTATACTATTCATTAATTGAGGTAACTGTTAAATCGTCATCTTCGTTGTGGCCCAGCCCGGTCCACACACACTATCCTCATGCACCCGCCCTGATTAACACTCCCTCACTGTTCATGTAGCTACCTGCTTGCTTAGCGTTTCAATGACACTCTCCTGCTCACTCTGTCCCTCCTTGACTTCACTGTCAGACTCAGACACCTGCTGCACCTTCTCCTCTGCTGCCTGCGAGCCGCAAGCACCGCTATCGCTGTGGCTAGTCACCTCTCCTCCTCCATGTACTATGTTCACCTGCTGTTTCTTTAGCCAACCGCCCCGTTATACCCGGGACATCCCGAATTATGGGCTATTTTGAATTGACAGCTCCAGTCCCGATTTCCAATCACAGCCTGCTAATTCAATGACGCGCGAAAAACTCCCGGTTGTTGTGAAGTTGTGACGCATCAGACCAGTGTGTGCGTGGGTGCCGGGTGAGAGCTGTCCTATCTGTTGAAATGAGCAGTGAGGCTTGCGCTGCAAAGAAAAAATAGATTGTGCAAGCCCGGCCGCCAACCGCTAGCACCCCCCCGTCAGCCCGCGAAAGTGTCCCTGATTTGGGGTTGGGAGAGTTGGCAACCCAGTACCCGTCAGGTACTGTAGTAGTTTTGGAAACTGAAGTTACAGCACTAAACATGTCGGTTATTTTTGAACATGTTGAGGCATCAACCTCTAGATTTTTTTTTTGGCCGCAATTTCTCCGCCCCCCCCTTGCTCTTACATTTCTGTTTCTCCATCCTAATCCACACATTTCTTTCTGGCTCTGAGTCACTGAATGCATCTGACTGACGCACGGAGAGGGAGGGGTGGGGCCTGCTAAGAAATGATTGGGCCAGCCCAGTGTCAGTATGGAAAATTAACCAATGGGCCGCTGTCCCTGCTTTATGGGCCGGTCGAAAGCAAAAAAAAATCGGCCCACCGGGCATTTGCCCGGTATGCCAGATTACCAGTCCAGCCCCGCCTGCCGCTGTCGGGGGAAAACCAACACGCACGCGTAGCCAAACCGGTAGTTAAAAAACCAATAGGCACGTAACACTGTCACTGAAAAATGGCTTCTCGTTTCAGACTTTATGAGCAAATACAGGATCTCTTTGTGTTCATTTCTACAGCCTTGCATTAAGACGTACATCCCTTTATTTAAGACGCTGCGCTACTTGCAGGTCGCTGTGTTGTGCCAGATCCTCAATAAAGTTTACCCATGGTCATGAAGATACTCATTTAACGTTACATGTACTTTCATGCCGATTAATACCCAACTGAGATCGGCCTCTGCCGCTCTAAAAAGGATCCTTCCACCAACCGCTTTCCGCACTCGGGGCTACTGCGGTTATTCCTGCATGTCCTGTCGGGTTTATGCATCTGCACGCTCCGCTAAAGCCGCTGCCCCCCCTACGCTACAGCGGCTTATGTGCCTCTTCAAGCGAGTTCCTGGTTTCAAAACTCCGCCAATCACTCCTAACAGCTTGCCGAAGGATCTCAGCATCATTAAATTAATTCAAAACTAGAAGAAGAGGCGTAATCTGACCGGCTATACGCTGTTGTTTAACTTCCGCTTAATTCATGTCCAATACAGTCTGTCAATGTGCAAATGTCAGCTGTCTATTATGGAATCTTAGACACAAACCACACTGATGGCATAAAGAAGAGTTAAAGCCCCGTTATTATTGGACATGGCGAAAATCCGGTCACCATGCAGCCGTCAAGCCGAAGTTGTATTGGGTGCTCGCTCCTGATCTAGAATCGATTGCTTGAGGTCCCGGATGTTGTGTTTGAATTTTTTGCGGTTTAATTATTTGCGGTTGAATTTTTTGTGGTTGAACTTTATGTTATGTTGACCTTTGCATTTTGAAAGTGAGTTTGGATATAAAATGTTCACACATTGAGCCATTAACAAAATAATCCTTTGAACTACAATTCAGTTTTAAGGAGGCTAAGACCCTCAACCCCAAAAGGTCAGAGGTGAATGTTAAATTATTAATGAAGCTTAGGTGTTACTTAGGTGTAATTTCAGTCTGGAAAACTGGAGAAGTTTATGCCTGCCCCAGTGGCCTTTGCTGTCTATGTGGGCATGCCATAAGCTGATTGGAGGCGAAGGCACCGTTTCTGTGAACTAATCGCGTCAGTGCTTACAACCACCACCAGTGTCTGGACACGCAAAGGGTATGCCTCATCTCATCTTGGCCTCCAGGCTCATGGTCTATCCTACAGCTGGATGGAGTCCAAGCCCCAACAAACTTTGCACTTTTAATAATTTTGCTAGTTTTAATGAATCATTGTTAAAAGTCTCTCCTGATTGAAATGGATACAAAAGGTTTCTTTTACAACTCGCCATCTCTCACTGATATATTGTGCGCTCCTCTAACAATGCTGCCTCCCCTCACACAGGCACCTCTTGAAAGGATAATAACATTTATTATTAACTGTTATTAATATTTGAGGTTAGAGAGGAAATTTAATACAATTTAATACCATTCAAAACACAACCATAGTGTCAGGAGGGCAATAACCTTTGACTGGCTTATCATCGGCTGTAATATATTATGACCAAGATATGGTGGAGAGAAATACAAAATTATTTCATTGAAAATCCCTCAGATTACCTTCAATCACATTCAAGTATCAACTCATTATTTTTCATCATGATATAATGACATTTATTTTCTCTCACATAAACATTGAAGAACAATAAATATCCTGTCATTTGAAACAATGCCAAAAGAGCAGATTTGAAGTGATGCAAAGGATGAGTGCAATAACATTTCAGTTCTTATTAAAATGCAATATATCATAGTCAAAACAGACACACATTGGACCAGGGGTATTTGATTAAAATTCCAAAAAGGCCAGATTGAGAAAATGTTCTCATGCAAAATGTCTGCATGTACACACCATATAGTATATATACACACACATTGTGTGTGATTTACTAGTTTTAAAGTAAACATATTAGACAAACATAAACAGGGACATGTGAAGTGCAGTCTAAACGAGTGTGTGCGGGGAACGTGTATATGCAGTCTTGTAGAGTGAAAACCAACCACAACCAAAAGAAGTGTCTCAGGCAGGAGAGAGAACCCAATTCGGTGTCATAACAAGCAAAGTTCCACATGCACAGTTACCAGAGCGCTAAAACTTGCTCACGTATATGGAATGTCGCCATCACCCTATATTGTCTGCCTGGTTAGCCAAGTCAAAATATCTGAGAATCTGAGAGAAGAGGGTTTTTAATGTTGTGTAAGAGCTGCAAAAAGGCATCTCTGCTTTAAAAAAAGTCCTCATTCAGTTTGACTGAGAAATGTGAAACACTTGCCAAACAATTAGCGGTTATTAGAAGATAAACATTATATAGCTGCCAAATGTAGGTTTGAAAGAGATGTACAGTATGTTCTCTTATGTTTATCTTCAACCACTACCAAAAGGGTAGTTGACTATGTCAGATATTTTGGAGGCCCAAGGAAACATACCCGCCAGGACTCATATCGGTGGGAATCATGCCAAGTTCACCTCACGGTCGGGGCTCAATAAGGGGAATCGGATGGATATGTTCAGCTCAGTGGGAATGTTAAGTGGGGAACTGGCTATTGCCGTTTTGTTCTATCCTGTTACGGATGGTAGGTATATTGAACATGAACTGTTTGTGCCCCTTCCATCCGGCAGGAGGCTGAGGTCCATCAGGACTAAGACCTCCTGCCACACAAACACTTTCTTCTCTTCGGCAGTCGGGCTCATCAACAGAGCCCGGGACCCCCACTGACTGACTCTCACTCCCATATACATTCACTTTGTTACTTTCACTTGTCACTTTCTGTTTAGCTGGTGCAAAACACTCTTTTTTATTTTTTATTTTATCTTTATTCCTCAACTTACTAACCTAAAGCTTTAGCGTACTAACCCATAGCATATATTTTATTATAATTATATTTTATGTTCATCTCATTCCTGCACTACGTTGTCTTTATTGTACAGTCTTCCGTCATGCACCAACCGCCAAATCAAATTCCATCAAATAACATATAATGGCAATAAACTAGGGCTGTCAAAAATAGCGCGTTAACGGCGTTAATTAGCTGTTTGTTGTTAATTACGTCAATTTTTTTGACGCATTTCATGCATGCGCAGTGTGACAAATTATTCAGGTACGGAAAGAACCTCTTCTTCTAGGGAATGCACTTCATCCTTTACAACACATTACTGCCACCTGCAGGCATACGTCAGGCCGTCAGGTTCAGCAAGTCGTTTGCTGCAGAGCCTCTGCAGGGAAATTAGTCTAACTTATCAAATAACATTGATTTGATTATTTTCTGGAATGAATTAAAAAATCAAATATCAATAACATGTATTTATGTAAAAAATAATAATTATGATAATAATAATGATAATTATGTATCTGTGTCCTGTTATTTATCTTTATTATGCATTTCAGAAAGAAAAAATTGTTAGGATTCAGGTGATTAATCATGATTAATCCACTGAAAATTCTGATTAATTTGATTAAAATTTTTAATCATTTGACAGCCCTACAATAAACGTTTCCTGATTCCTGATTCTTTTGTTGTTTTTGTTCAGATTGGTTTGTTTATTGTTGGGCTAGGCTCACCCTGACACTTATTTCTACTGCAATTGTTACTAACAATAAATATTATAGACAACACGGCCGCAGCACTGGTCATTCCTCTGAGTGGGGGCGAGAGTGAGACCTACCTAGACTCCTCTGGACTGGGTGTAATATACTGTAAGTGGGAGCTTCTCCATTTGTCTTTTCTCCTTCCTTCTCTTGTATCTTCATTCATTCAAGTCAGTAGATTTTGGACACTTTCCCAGTACTGGTTAGCATCTTTCCATGGTAGATATAGATATAGTTCAGCTTGGAAAGGTTTTTAGCCAATTCTATACTCAGCAACTGAAGTGTAGGAAGGTGGATTTGATACACACTGCTAAATCGTTTCAAGTAGTAACACAGGAGAACACAAGCTAAGAGGAGCTGAGAAACTTGGAGAGAGGGTATTTTTACGGCAGAAGTGTCAGAGAAAGTGGATGTAAAACTCCAGGATATTGTGCTACCCATAATTCACCCATTCCTAACTAAGCAGTTAGTCTAGCGTATGCATCTTAGGGTGGGAGCCCTAGAACTGGAAAGTTGTATTAGTACCATTGCCAGACAAAGCTTGGGCGGGGTCTAGCACCCTCACATTAAACAGAGTGCAAATTATGATACTTTAAGGCTATGGTGTTATGGGCATAAGAACTGGTGCCTGATGCATATCGACAGAAGTAGAGGAAAGGAACTGATTTTGAGAAGGCAATAGTTCTTAAAATGTTTCTGTCAGGGGCCCCTTTGATGATATAGGGACCGCAAGGATTGACAGGAAGTTCTTTAAACCCTTTTATTTGGCACGGGTCTTTTTGATGCTGCGTGTCTCGCCGTCTCCCTCTGTCTTCAGAATGGCATAAAAAAAGATAACTTATCAGAATATTTTTCACTAGCTGACACTATTGAGAAGTGTGATACTGAGATCTGGATTTACGTAAACAGGCCAGGTCGGGTTTGTGGGTACTTGTTGAGATTCGACAATGTCAGATAAGTCACTTAAGTCACTAAGTTTGACCTCAATCAGATCTCAAGTTCATGACAGAGAAACTTTGCCCGCACAAGTATGTGGAGCAGAATAGGCTTAGAATTTTCTTTGCAAATGTTCGCATTTATTTATCCAGCTGCTGGTAAAAGTCTACAATAGAAAGCTGCTTGTGTTTGCGGCGCCACTCATCGTCACACGGCAGCTTAATGAGCTCCAGCTGCAGCTGTGGAGGAGCGTCATCATGTATCCATGGAGAGGGGAAAAGAGAAAAACAACATGTCCTTTTCAATAGCTGCAACACCACTTGAATTTCACAGAGATGTGATATCTGTTGCATACCTCACCATTTGCGCACAGATATTTTCCAATGGAAATTACTTCTTGTGAAATGTGAGGTGCACGGTAATGCTTGTGACAACCGTCTTCAGGCTAACCCGAGCCAGCCTTAACTACAAGCGATGTCAAAGAGGAAAGTTTTAGGCTTTATCTTAAATGAGCTGACATACTGTATGTCCACCCCCTGGACTGAAAGTGGATAGTGGTTCCACAAAAGAGGAGCTTGATAACTGAAGGCCCTGACTCCTAGTTTCATGACGGTGCGGCTTGATACCAGAGCAAATCCATCCAGACAAACTGTATCACGAGGCAGCTGACTTCGAAGGCGCTCTGGGCCTGTTAGAAAGTTGCAGGTTAACCAAGTTATGATGGCCCTTTCTCAATACCTAAGACGCTGAGAACAGACTTGCGTTCCCGCGAGAATAGACTCGAGGGACGGACTCTGAAGTCCTGACTCACGGTTTCAGGAGAACGGTTATTTCCGCAATTGGAACAGCAGCTGACTTGATGACGTCACCACGTCAGCTAGTCTTGCTAATACGTTTTAATATAGGTTTTGACTGTAACGTATTTTACTATTATCAAGCTTTCGTTTCATTTTTAATTGAAAATAGAAATGGTATATACACTCACCTAAAGGATTATTAAGAATTATGTTTAATTTCTCATTAATGCAATTATCTAATCAACCAATCACATGGCAGTTGCTTCAGTGCATTTAGGGGTGTGGTCCTAGTCAAGACAATCTCCTGAACTCCAAACTGAATGTCAGAATGGGAAAGAAAGGTGATTTGAGCAATTTTGAGCGTGGCATGGTTGTTGGTGCCAGACGGGCCGGTCTGAGTATTCCACAATCTGCTCAGTTACTGGGATTTTCACGCACAACCATTTCTAGGGTTAACAAAGAATGGTGTGAAAAGGGAAAAACATCCAGTATGCGGCAGTCCTGTAGGCTAAAATGCCTTGTTGATGTCAGAGGTCAAATGAGAATGGGCCAACTGATTCAAGCTGATAGAAGAGCAACTTTGACTGAATTAACCACTCGTTACAACCAAGGTATGCAGCAAAGCATTAATGAAGCCACAACACGCAAAACCTTGAGGCGGATGGGCTACAACAGCAGAAGAAGGGTACCACTCATCTCCAACTACTCAACAAAATTGGACAATTGAAGACTGGAAAAATGTTGCCTGGTCTGATGAGTCTTGATTTCTGTTGAGACATTCAGATGGTAGAGTCAGAATTTGGCATAAACAGAATGAGAACATGGATCCATCATGCCTTGTTACCACTGTGCAGGCTGCTGGTGGTGGTTGTGTAATGGTGTGGGGGATGTTTTCTTGGCACACTTTAGGCCCCTTAGTGCCAATTGGGCATTGTTAAAATGCCACGGCCTACCTGAGCATTGATTCTGACCATGTCCATCCCTTTATGGCCACCATGTACCCATCCTCTGATGGCTACTTCCAGCAGGATAATGCACCATGTCACAAAGCTTGAATCATTTCAAATTGGTTTCTTGAACATGACAATGAGTTTACTGTACTAAAATGGCCCTCACATGCACCAGATCTCAACCCAATAGAGCATCTTTGTTAATGGTGTATAATGTATAATGGTTTCATGAAGGAGGATGTTGGGTACAGTAACAACAATTAAACAGCAAATAATTTACCTGATACTAACATATTCCACACACACGTACTGTTTGTCTTCTTGTTACTCAAACATTAAGAGGCTGATAATCAGTGTAGTGGTACTCGTGCAGTTAAATGCACGAACATCACTATCAATAAAATTGGGATGTACCCAAACCTCTTCTGTGTCACTACTTTAATATTGATTAACCTCATAGTATTTTATGTATATGATATAGTGATCAATGAGGCTACATTCCGAAAGATTAACCTCATAGTATTTAATATCTATGATACAGTGATCATGGAAGCTACAGTTAGATAGGTGACACCATTAGTGATTAGTATTTAATATATATGATGCAGGGTTCAATGGTGCTACAGTTATATTTACATTTTCAGACAATTAAATAGAAACATTTTCAAGCATTTGCAAGCAGCTGACCAGAAATTGAATATCACACAGAGAAATGTACAATAATACAAGTATTTTTTTAATTCGTTATTTACAATTCAGAGCTTCAGAGTCCCGTTATAGTATAGTTATATCTCATGTATAACCGCTACAGAGACGTGAATTACAGCGGAGCATTTCACAGAAGACTTGCCGAAAACAGGTTGCTCTCTCCGGGCTGAGATGAGCTGACCGCCCGGTGCTGGAGGAGTCTGGCGGTCCGTTATTTAGACCTCACATCTCTGACATCCACGGGGCAGATTTTTACGAAGGCTCAGAAATGTTGCTTTAACAACTAATTTTTCTGAAAAAGTTCTAAAATTACATTCCGTTACTTAAATATAGTAATATTTATAAACTTTGACTTACAGTTGTGTTTATTTCACTTTGTTGCCTGTTGCTGAGGTGAAATGCATTCCGGGATATTTGGCTCTCACAAGAAGAGACGAGCCTGCTCCGATGCATGCCCGGTAAAATGGGCGGGGCGAGTCACATCCGGGTATTATGACCGTTCTCGGCCAGATGCAGACTTAGGAATTGGAACAGTACTCGAGCTGCAACTGGTGACATTACACGAATCCACGAGAGCAAAAGTCCACACAAAACGCATATTGAGAGGCCGATGTCTCAAAGACATTCTTGAAGTCTAACAAGCTGGTCGGTCTCTTCTGGCTTGATTGACAGATACAGTTGAGTATCGTTTGCATAACAACAAAAGTTTATTGGGTGTTTTCATTGCCCAAATTAAGCATATACAGGGTAAATAAAATTGGTCCAAGCAGAGAACCTTGTGGGACTTTGTGACAAACATTGGTGGTCATCGAGGATTCACTGTTAACAAACACAAACTGGAATCAATCCGATTCATAGCAAACAAATGATCAATAGTGTCAAATGCGGCATTGGCATCCAGGAAGATGAGAAAAGAGATGAGTCCTTGGTCCGATGCAAGTAAAAGATCAATTGTAATTTTCGCCAGGGAGGGGTCAGCTACAATCTTTCTAGCCCGCTTCAAAGTCCTGGAAGCGACAAGAGACGGCAGATTGCAGCCAATATCCCTCTCTGCAGAGCGGATGACACGCTGAAGCCTGCCCTTGTCCTTGGCTGTGGCTGCAGCGTACCAGACGGTGATGAAAGAGCAGAGGATGGACTTGATGATGACCGTGTAGAAGTGCACCATCATCATCTTTGGCAGGTTGATTTTCTTCAGCTGCCTCAAGAAGAAAAACCTCTGCTGGGCCTTTTTGGTGATGGAGCTGATCAGCTCCCACTTGAGGTCCTGGGTGATGATGGAGCCCAGGAAACGGAAGGAATCCACAGTGGTGATGGGGGAGTCACACAGGGTGAGGAGGGAAACTGGGGCTGCGTACTTCCTGAAGTCCATAACAATCTCCACTGTCTTTAGCGCGTTGAGGTCCAGGTTGTTCTGGCTACACCACGTCACCAGGTGGTCAGACTCCCACCTGTAGGGGAATTCATCCCCGCCAGAAATCAGTCCAATGAGGGTGGTGTCATTCACAAACTTCAGCGTAGGTTCCTGGGTTCTCCAGATGCTGAAGGACGAAGTGGAGGGCCATGTTGACAGCATCGTCTACAGACCTGTTGGCTCTCTAGGCGAACTGTAGGGGGTCATGAGGGTCTTCAGGTGGCCGACAGGACTAGCCGTTCAAAGGACTTCATGACTACAGAGGTCAGGGCGACGGGCCTGTAGTCATTAAGTCCTGTGATCCTGGAAACAGGCTGGAACGTGGCATGTCACCAAGGAGGTGTTGAAGATGGCGGTGAACACAGGAGACAGCTGGTCAGCACAATGCTTCAGGGTGTGGGGCGAGACAGAGTCCGGACCGGCTGCTTTACGGGGGTTCTGTCTTTCTTTTTAACGTCTCTCTCCAGAACATAGAGGTTCGTTGGGGTGGGGGAGGGGAGGGTAATCCAAAGGTGTGAGCTACTGATGGGTCGGGGAGCGAGGGGTGGTGGAGTTGTGTGGGTGAAGTCAGGTCATTCAGCTCGTCTGCCTGGCGGAGGTCATGCATGGAGTGGGGTGTTTTCGGCTTGTAGTTTGTGAGGTGTTTAAAGCCTCTCCAAACTTAAGCAGAGTCATTAGATGTGAACTGTTGTTGGAGTTTCTCAGAGTACAAGTGTTTAGCTTCTCTCACCGCCTTGCTAAACCTGTATTTTGACTCTCTGTACAAGTCTTTCTCCCCACTCCTAAATGCCTGATCCTTCTACAGTCATAGTTTTCTGAGTTCCGCTGTGAACCAGGGTTTATCATTGTTATAACTCACCCTGGTACATGATTGTACACAGCTGTCCACTTATCCAAATTGACAGAAGCAGTCCACTGGACTGCTGGTCCACTTCTTGGATTCCCTCACTACAGGTTTGCAGGAATCAGGTGGACCATGACGTGGTCGGAGTGTCCCAGCGCAGCAGACCGTAGTGCTTACTGTAGTGTAGCAGTGATCCAGCGTGTTCTCCCCTGTGGTTGGACATTTAATTAACTGTCGACAAGTGTCCGCTATGCCTAGTACACGTTGCCCGCCGGAGGCACTCCCCCAACATTGTCCACACATACCGCTTAGAATTAACGCCAAAAAGTTCAATCTTGGTCTCACCAGACCAGAGAGTCTTATATATCATAGTCTGGGTGTCCTTCAAGTTCACTGAGGAGAGGCTTCAGTCGGGCTACTCTGTCATAAAGCCCCGACTGGTGGAGGGCTGCAGTAATAGTTGACTTTGTGGAACTTTCTCCCATCTCCCTACTGCATCCTTGGAGCTCAGCCACAGTGATCTTTGGGTTCTTCTTTACCTTTCTCACCAAGGCTTTTCTCCCACGATTGCTCAGTTTGGCTGGACGGACAGGTCTAGGAAGAATTCTGGTCATCCCAAACTTCTTCCATTTAAGGATTATGGAGGCCACTGTGCTCTTACAAACCTTGAGTGCTGCAGAAATTATTTTGTAACCATGGCCAGATCTGTGCCTTGCCACAATTCTGTCTCTGAGCTCCTTGGACAGTTTCTTCAACCTCATGATTCTCATTTGCTCTGACATGCACTGTGAGCTGTAAGGTTTTATATAGACAGTTGTGTGCCTTTCCCCAACCAAGACCAAACAGTGTAATTAAACACAGCAGGACTCCAATGAAGGAGTAGAAACATCTCAAGGAGGATCAGAAGAAATGGAAAGCATGTGAGTTAAATATGAAATGATCTGAATACTGATGACTTATAAATTTCTGTTTTTTCTGTCAAGATGGGGTGCTGATTGTAATTTGTAATATGATAAAAAGGGTCTTTGAAGGCCAAATTTAAAGGGGTCTGAAAACTTTCTGTATTATTAAACACATACTTTTATTTATATATATATATATATATATATATAAATAAAAGTATATATATATATAAATTATATATAGTGTGTATGTATGTGTTTAAATATACAGTATATAATGTATGTTTATTTGAATATATAGTTATGTAGATATATTTCCAATGAATGGAAAAGAACAAGACACTAAACCAAGCGAGATAATGATGGAGATAGTAGTGGAGGGGGAGTTAGAAATAAGAGAATGAGTGATGCAGTCTGAAGAGGGTATCAACAAGGGAGTACAAGATGAAGCTGATAAGTGAGGAATGGGAGAAAGAAGGATAGAGCAAGGGAAGGAAAGACTGAATATTTGAGAAGGAAAAAGATTCATGAGGGCTTCAATAAAAAGCTTCAGTGAACACAGCACAAACAGACGGGCTTGATGGTCACACACACACACACACCTACATACACACACTCACTGGGGTAAGCTGGAAATCAACCATGTTTATTCAAACTCTTCCTGCTCATCACAGAATCCCATCATGCATTTCACTCCAACAGTCTCGGCCTGTCAGAGTATAACAAGCTCTCCTCACCACATAGCAACCGGCTCACACACACACACACATGCAAACACAGATGCAGTAGGTGGGTTCACAATAGTGTTCTGTAAAATATGTAGAACTTTTTGGACTTAGAGACAGATGAAAATGCCTACATTGTTAAAATTACTTTGAATTATTACATTTAGGATTTAGAATGTAAGCTAAAGTGAAAACAAAATAATTCCAAAAAAGCACAGTCAATACAGTCAACATCGTATGGAAATTGTTTCTCCTGTATGATTAAAACATGATTATTGCAACTGACAATAACATAACATGGGAAATCAACTATATTGAGTAATATTAACTATATAGTTGGGAGAACTCTATTTATTTAGCACATTTAAAAAAGTTTTACAAAATGCTCTACAAAGAAGCAAAGCATAGTTAGCCTAACATTGATACAAGTAAACATTTCAGCAAAACAGAAGGCAAAAGAGATCATGCCATCCAGGCAATTAACACAACAGAAACAAACACAGAAGACCAAAAAAAGACCAAATAGAATAGAAAAAATGAAAAGGAAAAAAAAATAGGATAAAAAAACTAAATTAAGGGGACCAAAGAACTACATAAAAGGATGACATGACTTAGTCAGTTCTGAAGAAATGGGTTTTAAGAAGTGATTTAAAACAAGACACTTATTCTTCAAGCCTTAACCTCCCAGGTAGCTCGTTCCAAAGCAAAATGGAAAAAGGACGGTCAGCTTTTGATTTAAGCTTTGACTTTGGAACGGCATTTCAACAACATTTCAACAATGCAGGTCGGGACCAGACCCAGACGTGCTTTAAAAGTGATTAGTAAAATCTTAAAATCAATTACAAAACTAACAGGGTGCGGGTGGAGAGAGGCCAGGGCTGGATTAATGTGATGCCGTCTGTTAGAACCATTCAGATGCCGGGCTGCTGCATTCTCGACTAGCTGGATGCGGGAGATGGATTTTTGGTTCATGCCAGAGAGAAGGGAGTTGCAGTCTAGTCTAGAGAAAATGAGTGCATGAATGACTTTTTCCAGGTTTCAGTGTGACAGTATGCGTTTCATTTGACATATTTTTTTTACAAAAGAAAAGACATTTAGACCAATTCATCAAATATTGCTGGGATGCCCAGGCCTTATTGATGCAAATAAAACATACAAAACCATGGTGAGTAGGCTGTTAGACACAGCGTAAGTATATTAATTTATATATATGAATACATTACATTTTATTTACCTGACGCTTTTATCCCAAGAGACTTACATTGCATTATAACCCGTGCATTACATTTTTGCCTGGGGAGCAATTAGGGGTTAGGTGTCTTTTTTTTTTTTTAAGCATATACCTGCAAAATCAATGTTATCAAATCAAATTGCTCAGAGAAAACAATTAGGTATTCACAAAAATAAGCCCTATATATCGTAGCTATTCAAAAATACAAGGTTCCCATGTAAAACTTTTCCAAATGTTGCTTTACATGATTCTTTTCAGGGCAAAAGATTAAAGATATCCTCTCCAATGAGTATGGAGTTCGAAGGGGAAATATTTAGGTTAAAAATAAATAAAAAAATTCACTGGATACTATTAAATTTTTTACTGTACATAAACTAAAGTAGATCTAAAGCATTTGAGCTACTGCTGTTCTGTCACTCATACATTCTGTTGTGATAATGCTCAACAGGTTAATGTCTCATTGCCATGGATTTATTCACAGGCCTGAACTTGTCAAAGACGTTTTTTTTGTGTGCCATGCGTGTTTCTTGGTTTCTCTTTGTGTGTATGTGAGACAGAGAGAGCAGAGTGCAATAATGCAAATGCTCGGTAAATCGGAAATAATTTACTAATGTGATGTTCCACAGTATCGCGTGTGTAATTAAACAAAGGTGTGCTCAATAAATCTAAAAAGAAAAACATTAATGTCATTAAATATAATTTCCAAATGACCAAAGGAACCTAAAAAGATTTCCAACCACCTCTAGAATACTTCCTTCATTGTTCGAGTTACACTTGGGAGAATTACATGGGACTTTAAGTGAAAAAATACATTCTAACTGAACTTTTTTTATCGAGAAAGTTGTATTCAATTTTAACTGTTATTTCATGAATGTAGTTTTTATTTCCTGCACATTTTTATATATAAAATACATATATTTATTTAAAATTTTGAATTTTTATCACATGGTTTCCACCTAACTTGAAATAAACTATCCAAACAGCAGATCCTTTCGATTAAACGTGAGAGACAAATAAGGCAATTTAAAACTTATTTAAAAATAAAACATTGTTAAAGTACTTTATGTGTGTGGAGTAAAATATAACAATAGTATAAATTTGCCAAAATAAAAAGACAATTGGCTTAGATGGCAGCAGAATTTGCTGTCGAGTCTCTCAAACATTGTTGGTCTATAAATAACCACCAGATATGTGCGAACACATACACACACATACACACACACACACACACACACCCTCAGTCACACACACCATAAATAAGGCTGCCCAACCAGAACTAACAAAGGCCCACTACGGACAGTCCTGTCAGCACAGCGAGGGAGAGTTATTGTGCTGGGAGTGAGCGTTTGTGTGTGTGTCGTGGTCCGTTTGTGTGCATATGCATGCAACTTTGTGTGACTGTGTGTGTCCTTTGCACACTAAAGAATGGTAATTGTCTCCAGCGAATGTCTCTTCAGCTTGGCATAAGCTATACACTCATTTGCACTCAAAATGTCTGTATGTGTGCGTGTGTGTATGTGGGAGAGGGATATGGGGTAGTCAGAACGAATGGTGCAATGTGTGTCAAAAGCTGTGCTCATTTAGATATTGGATTGTGAATATGTGTGTCTATGTACATCATATTTACATGCAATGAATGTTTGTGAGAAGATTCACAAAAGACAGGAAGTGTGTGTCAAACACATACACATTCTGTCTAGCTCATTTATCCTAAGAACCTACTTTACTTTATCCTTTTGAGGTGAGACGAGTGCCTTTCCCCTCGTCGCCACTTTCCGGCCCGCTCAGCCAATCAACCCGCACACGCATGCACACACGCACACACACACACCCCCAAACTCTCTTGTGTGCAGTTCTACAAGCCAGGGCGATCGTCAGAGTTATTACATGGAGGGTTGTCTGCCTTGTTACATTTTCACTTTATGAGCTGAGAGCCTTCCAAAGTCCCTCAATACTTAACAGCAACTGAGCCTGTATGTGAGAGTGTTGGTGAGAGGGGAGAATCGCTTTTCTTTTTATCAGCAAATAGTCCACTTGGTCTCGCACTACTTAACAAACCCAACTATTTAATAAGCACAGCAGGCAGACTGTGTGCATGAGAGACAGTGTAACAGTAAAAATGAAGAGAAAGAAGATGATGAGATGAGAGAGCAAAATGATATAACATATTAAATAATCCCAAAGTACAATATATAAAAATGAGCGCAATCATTTTTGGTGCTGCAAAATATTATATTAATTTTACATTTAAAGACGTAGTGGAGAATATATAGTTTAATGAAGAAGGTTTCGGTACACAGGTAGTCAATCAGACAGGCAACAGTATCCAAATCGAAGCGGTCGGGATGCAGCTCTAAATCTGAGGCCATGGTTTTCAACAGGAAATGGATGATTACGGGTAGGGTATGCTACCTTACCCCAAGTGAAAGAATTAAAGTACTTTGGGATCTTGTTCGCGAGTGAGGGAAAGATGGCGTGTGTTTTCTGGAGAATCGGAACAGCAGGAGAGGGGTTGCACTTGCTTTACCGCACCGTTCAAAAGAGAGCTCTCTCAATCTACTGGTCAATCTTATTTCCTACCCTCACCTATAGTCATGAAGGATTTTTCGTGACCAAAAAAACCATCTCACATTAACAAGCAGCCAAAATGGGTTTCCCCAGGTGGGTGGCTGGCATCTCCCTTAGAAACAAAGTGAAAAGCTTAGTCATCCGTGTAGGAGCCAGTTGTGGTGGTTTGGGCATCTGGTAAGGATGCCCGCTTACCCACTAACATCCCTAGGGAGGTTTTTCAGGCACAACCAGTTGGAAAGAGGCCCGGGGAAGAACCAGGAATAGGTGGCGATATTATATTTTCCCCAGTCAAGCTGGTAGATGTGGACCAGAAAAGGGAAGTTTGTAGTCCCCGCGACCTGACCCCAGATAAGCAGTTGAAGATGAGATAAGATGAGAGTTGACTCCCAAGTGGTATTCATACAAACAGGAAGTACCATAGGACACAAAGAAATATTACTGTATCAAAAAAAAAAAATACCTTTCATCTCAAATGAGTCGTCAACTGTGTCTTTGTCTCCAGATTCGAAACATGGCCAGTGTATATGATACGAGAGCCTTTAGACATGGCCGATCTGAACAGATTCCGGAGAACCTCTACAGGCAGAGCCCTCCAGTTCTGACAGGCGAAGCCAAAGCTGAAGTGCCTTAACCATGCCTCCTTCCTCCTGGCAATCACGAGGCAAGCTTCTCGTTGCAAAAATAAGTCTGAACATTATGGTGTCAACCTCTAGTTTCAAGGCTTCTTCAATACAGCATGATTTTATAGTAAAGAATGGTCCATTTAGTCTCATAGACCAATAGTATGACAAGTATGCTTTAGGGCAGGGTTACTTTGATTGACAGATCGGTACTACTTCCGGGGGCGTACATGCTGTCACAACGTCACTCCTAAGCTGTTCAATATGTTCACTTCTATTTTGTGGTTGGAACCAAACAGGCTTCAACATTGACATTTGTTGACAACGGCCAGTGAAAGACGGATCAAAGCAATGGATCTTTTTTTCCATTTAGCCTTATTTCTGTCTGCTCCCTCTATGTGTGTATGGCATGCGTGTGTATGTGTGTCAGTACAAGCAATAACCTTATGAGTATAATACAAGTGTTATATTTTTAATAAACACAGCAGGCAGCAGTAGTCTGCTGAGGCTCATAGGTAAATGGATGGAGAGATTGTCAATGAGTCACCATGGAACACTTACTGCTGATTACAGAAACCCTGTGCACATGGACTGTGTGTTCACATGTGTGCCTCTATGGTGTGTGTGTCTGTGTCTGCACGCTCAAAAGAGTTTTTCTGAAAGAAATCCACGTGTGTCTATTTGGCAACAGCTTTCCATTAACGCACAAGAATATGTTAGTGTGAGTCTATGCAGAATTATCTTACCTAAAAATTCAAGGTTGTGGAAGCAGTCCAATACGTACGCTGGAGCATGCCGTTATATTCACTAAATGAAACCCGGTTTTGGTAGTTTCTCCTCAGCACCCATTCTGTCTCCCATTGCTTCCCACATAATATATAAAATCTCTCTTCTTTCCAGCACACCAGCAAGGCTCGCCAGCTCACACTTTCCAAAACAAGCTTTTTCCTGTCTGTGCGATGTCTTTATGTCTGTTAAACAATATCAGGTAAAACCTCTGGTGTAAAATAGGATTGAAGCATTAAAGGTGGGCAGTGGTTTATTTTTTCTCCATCTCTCTGTTGTCCTCAGGGCACAACCGATTATGAACATCAAACAGGGAGACATTAAGCAGGATTATTGTTTTGTTTCAATAATCAATACTAATTTCCGTTCTTAATCACGTTATATAAGATCTCCATAATTTCATACTGCATGGATTCCAATTCCAATTAATTTAATGTTTGTGCTTTTATTTGAATTTAAAGTAAAAGGAAAACAAACCATATGAGAACAGAACAAGTTAAATCCTGCTGTTTGATGGACTGATAAAAAGTAAAGTCCTGTAAAAAAAATACATCCACTGTGAGCACTGAAATATTTGAGGTTAAGTCGAGGAGGGAGGTTGAATTAACAGTATTACAACAGCAGGATATAACTAATCATTCACACGCATTTCATTGCACCTTGTGACATAAATTAATACATTTTCAGTCATACAAAGTTGAGAAAAGCTTAAGTACCATAATAGTAGTAATAATAATAATAATGATGGCTTCGTAATGGTAGTGCTCCCTCCCTTTAACCTGTCCACAACCAAAATGATATACCTACAGGGTTCTGTCTAAATATGTATGTACATTATTAGCACATATTCATCTCATTGAGTGTCTGCCATGTGGTTAAAACTCTGCAATGCCACAATAAAGGTACATGTTTTAAATTTGTATTAGATCTTAAATTAATTAGAGAAAATGAGAAAGTCTGTCGGGCAATGAAGATATAAGTCAGAGAAATAAAGGTGAGATGAAGGAGTGCAGGTAAAGACATGAAATCTGTAACACAATTTGACAATAGTATGAATAATACTATTTTTTTGCTAGTACCATTAGATGCTACTTTCTGAATATCTCAATTAATTACAACGACGTCATTGAGATCAAATCCGCCAATTCTTTTAATCTCAAAATAAAATAAATGAATAAATTAGGTTGTAACCAAAAAATGAACATGTTTTTCAAGAATAAACTCTATTAACTATATAACTATTCAAATCTAATTTATTCACTAGCAATACTCTCTATTTTGTTAAATCACACAACTATATACAATTATTACAGATGTACATTTTTCACAGTATCTATAATAGAAATAAATAATAGTTTATCTCGCTAAAAAAGTAAGACATGAATGTTTTCAGGCCCAATGTATAATAAGCCCAACAATTCTTTTATTTCATTCCAGTAAACCTCAGACGCACACTGAGCCAATGAAAGGATTTCATTTATCATTAGATATAATGATGAAGATATAGAATAACCTGGAGGAAAAACATGTTGTTAGTTATTGAAAAAATTAAATACAGCACTGTTTAAAATAGAAATAATGTTTACAATACAAACAAAATGAATGGCAGGCAAAAAAGAGAATTTCTAATAACCAAGAAAAGTTTTTAGTCTTATCTATCTTATCTGGCTATTTGTTATTCACTGTACTTCTATTGTTACTTCGTCTTCTTATTAAACTGCTGTTGCATTTAATTCCAAGTGCAAACATGTTTGTATGTATTGAACAAATTAAATATATAAAAATACAGATTACCAAAAAGGTTACATTGGATTCCGGGCTGCAAGGACTTTTAGTGAAGGTTCAAATATTTGAACAATATGTTAAATAGCCTTATAAGAAATTCTTGTTTCTCACCATTTGATGAACTTATAGGAAACCGAGGAAAGAAATTTAATTCACTGAGGAGCAGATGCATTTATTCTGTTTTTAGTGGTATTGGTATTGGGAGTGAATACCATCAGATATACGGCTGTGTGCAGACAACAGACAAACTGTGGGAGTTTGAAATCGTTCTGATGCAAAAGCTGCAATCAATCTTCAACATTTTCAAACCAGTAAAACACTAAATCTGGTGTTTTTGCAGATTGGATGGACGCATTTTTTATTATTACGATATCGCAAAACTGAAGTCAGTCATAGATTTTTTAAGGGTACATTTATATTCTCTAGTTCAGTAGTTCTCAACCTTTTCTTTAATTATGTATCGCAGTGAAAGTTTTCACTGTAAGTGTGACTTATGGTATCCTCATCTTCCTGGCTTTTACTCTTTTTTTCATGTTATGTTTAATAGACCACAAAGAGGAATATAAACATAAAAAGGAGGATGGGAGTGGGGTCGGAAGTGGGCCTGCAGTGGGTTCAGCTACATTGCAAAAACCATTTGGATTTACATGAAATACGGACTTTCAACAGATTTTTATTAATGAATAATGAATACTTTAAGTTCAGTTTTAGTTCAAAATGAGTCTTTTTTTTGCCATAGGGGTGAACACCTATTCAACGAAAACTCCTCTCAGGTAAAAAGTCTGGGCAACCAAGTCTCTTATACTGGTAGATAGACTGATAGATATGCAAAAGGTTCATCTAACTTGGTGAGTTTTTCCTGTGCCGATGTGAGGGTTTCGGGACAGAGGATGTTGCATGTGTACAGACTGTAAAGCCCTCTGAGGCAAATTTGTAATTTGCGATTTTGGGCTATACAAAATAAAATGAATTGAATTGAATTGAATCTAAGTGTACCTTTTGTTGAATTAAGAACTCGACAGACAAAAAACAGGTTTTATTATCACCAGTCTAAAAGAAGACATGTAATTTACCTGTGCCTAATAAACAGTGTTCTTTCCTTCCTGATAAAAAAAGTAAGAAGGAAAAATTTTTACGAGGCAAGATTTTTACGAGGCAATTCAATTTCAAATTAAAGGTCATGACAATTTTCAGAAAATAATTGCAAAGCCTAGATGCATTTCATTATTTTTTAACAAATGTAGCAGTGGGATACACAATTGAATTCCAAGAATGTAAATACATGATGACCATCTGAAATATTCATTCCAGTGTAAAATATTGAATGAATAAAAATCAATGATGGGGCAGTACAGTGGCGTGAGGAAGTGACAGGACCAGTGATTATGCTTCTACTTTAATTTTGATATTTTGTTTTACACAATTGGATTACAATTAATTGTTTCACAATAGCAACAATAATACAATAGAAAATATTGTTTAATAACACAACACAAACTATAGTTATTATTATAGTTAATAGTATAGTTTAGTTACTTTTGATAAACAGCATTTCCATATTGCAAGTGAGTATTTAATAAAATAAAATTCCTTCAGGGTGGAAATTGCTTTGCCTTTTCAACAAATGACCCCATTTCATTCTAAATATGAATCCTTCATTAGACATAAAAACGTTTTTAAATTAGAATGACCCCCCCCCCCCTCCCCAGTGCAACCCTGTCTGTGTTTACGCCCCTGGTATTCTGGTCAGTTGTGGATCGTCTTCGGTTCAACACGGGTTAAAGAGAGAGAGAGATGGAGAAGCCTTCATAATGACACAACCCTCCCTCTCCTTTACCCTCCAGATACCGACGGACGGGCGCGCTCTCACTCCCTCACTCCCTCCCCCTCTCTCTCTTCTCACACATCTGCTCCCTCATTGACGCGGCAGACCGGCGGAGGAGAGCACCCGGCGCTCCCTTCTCAAGGTACGACTTGTTCTAATACTTGGTGCTATTGAGGACTGGGCGTGTGGAAAAGTATACCGTAGAGTCTGCACGTGGAGGCGTTCGTCTCTGATTGCTGGTATTTGGTACAGTCCACGTGGCAGGTTCCCGGCAGATTCCGGGCAGGTGGGTGGGTGCAGGTCCGGTGGCCCCAGGAGGGCAGGTCATCTGCGCTCTTGTTGTCTGCCCCAGATTGTTGCTCCTGTTGCTCTACTACACAACTTGCAGTCGGTTTTGAGCAGTAAAAGTGATGCACATAGTTTGTAAATAATATAATGGAAATTAAGCAGCCAAAAAGTATGAAATTTGATCTTGAAACGAGCGCTCATCATTTAATGTTTGTAGTTTGCACAAAGCAACACAGCGGACGGATCGCAGCTCCTCAAAATGAACACATTGTGCACTGGCTTGAGGTTCAGGTGTGCTGCCTCACTGACATGACTAGACTGGGACAGGTCAGTGATGAGCTCGCTCTTTGTTGACACTTTCTGGAATTTTGTGAGACTGTATATTTAGATACAACTGATATCACAATATTTATTTTTGACCAAATGCCTCCTCATATCAATATTTTTGATATTGTAGGGTTGACTCTTAGTGATGTCACAATACATTTAGGTTAGATATATTTTTACATTACATGTAATTTAGCCTTTTATCCAAAGCGACTTATATTGCATTATAACCCATGCGTTACATTTTTGCCTGGGGAGCAATTAGGGGTTAGGGTGTCTTACTCAGGAAAACTTCGACATGGCACATGGGGCAGCCGGGGCACGAACCGCCAACCTTCGGCTCCCAGCGCACCACACTACTCCATGTGCCACCATCGCCCATTAAAAATGAAATGATAATGTGTAAATCATGACTATGTGGTTGCAGCCAAATGAAAGAACAGTCATCACTTTACTGTGATGGGCACATTATGATTTTACAATACCCAATATCTACTCATGCTTATGCTGATATAATACCAACAATTGTTTCCCCTTTACTACTCTGCGGCAGTCGGGAGCCGACAGGAAGTCAGGGGACTCTACAAAGGTCTTGGACGTGTAATGCTGGAGTTAAATGGCACCATCATGAACCCCAAGGCCACCAGAACAGTGTTTGTGTGAACATGTAAAACACAGCAATGCAAAGACTCACAACAAGTCAGTGCTTTTAGAATTTTAATTTCATCAAAGAAAATAATCTATTTTGAAAATAGTGATATGGACCGATATATATATATGTATAAACGGAGAGAGAGAGACAGAGGGGGATAGATGTATATTAAATATGAAAATAATAATGATCCAACAACAAGAAAAATCCCACGCTGCTCACAAAGTCCTTTTTGTGTATATAAATGAAATTATAAAAATGAAAAATGTTGTTGCCTTATGGCACTGCAGCAGAGGGACTGATTTACTACATTGTCTTTTAAATGAAGGTAGTTTTCCTGTTGTTAATTTAGATTTGTATGTTTTATATAATATGTATGTTTTATGTAATAATTATTCTCTAATTTGATTGCATTCTTTAATACTACTCTTTAAAACATTTAAAACTTTCTTTTCATAGTTGAGTTTGTTACTACAGAGCATGATGGCAGGACAGAGGCATAGGATAGCAAGATGTGTCCTTGGTGTTGGTAGTTGTATGTTTGCAAGTTTGAATATGTAGTAGAAATATAGTGAATACTCATCCGGGTTACCTTCTGGAGACCGTTAGCACAGTAATCTGAGTTCACGTTCATTTCAATCCCTCCAGGTGTTTATTGTGGAGAGACGTGGAGCAGGCTGTCTATAACAAAAAGGCTCATGTTTTTTTATTCAGAGTTTATTGTAAAATGATGGTTAAAGTAGCTTATTCCCGTGGTTGAACTGTAGATTCATGTGGAAGTTCTTTTTTCCCTGCATGTCAGGGTTTGAGTCAGTTTGTAAATTAAATAAAGTAATAAATGTAACATTAGAGAGTATTGAACGTGTTCCACCTCGCAGAATGTCAATACTGTTTTAAAAATGACATTCAGTGGTATCTATTTTTATGACCTTGATTTTTTTGATTAGGAGTAATTCTACATGATACCTTCAGCATTTTACATAATTCTTAATATAATAAAATAAAATGAATACATTATGGATTATATGACAATGGGAGTTATTGAGGCATTATTTGCTTCACCTCTGTGTTCTCTCCCTCAATGAGACTAGTCTATTGTTGAAATTCTTCTGCCCTTTATTTATACATACTTTTGTTCTGTGAAATGTAGGAAAAATAAATAATATTAGTGGAATGGTTTAATTTTTTTTTAAAATATATGTTTCTGAACAATTTATTATCATTCACCTGTAATTTAGAAGAGAATTGTACCCTTGCTGTGTCCATTTTTTTACATCTTTACTTCTACATATCTGTCCATGCATCAACTGAAGTGGTCAGTTGCATGTCTTAGAGATTTGAAAATGTCAAGACTGTGCTGGTGTGAATTAAGATTGTGCAGCCCAGGGGTGTGAGGTGGATATAACGGGCTCCATGCGTTGCTATAACGGAGGATCGGGGGGAGGGGGCGGTCTTGGTTCCGACTGTCACCTTTATGATTAAAAGGCATGACTCCTAGCTTGGCTTGCAGATGTGCAGCTTTTTCATTCTTGACAGAGTTGCGCTTAAACTAGTCACCATAACTTATATGATTGAATCAAATGACCAAATAGAGACTGGAAACAGTTTTAGTTATAGTTCATAGAGTTCATGAAGGATAAACAAATATGTATGATAACCAAATAATGTTATTATAGATTTCTTCTGACTATTTTAACTATAAATATGACTTGGGTTAGCCTTTTTGAGGGCATTAATATGAATGGGACCATGTAAAGTTTCTTCACTCTTTTAAGAGCCGGCTCTCAAAATATCACATTGTTCTCAGGTCCAATAAGGGCCCCCCATCTCATGGTGCCTTGGGGCGCAGCATACAATTGATCCCTGCCTGACCATGGACTGAAATACTCTGGCAGCCTTATCAAGCAAGATGTATTCACAGGGTGAATTTATATGGAATTAGAGAGACAAACAGAAAGTCCCTTTACGGTTTAAGGTTCAGGAATTTGGATTCTATTTTATAGACCTGTTCTGTTAATAAAATGATCTCAATGGCATAATAGAGTGCAATACTGCTGAGATTTCTGGCTACTAAATATGTTTCATACCAGCAATTAGTTAATATTATACATGTGATGTCTTATAATGTTTGTGGTTAAAGAGGCAATCACAACTTGAAATATACTTGTAATCACAGGATTAACAGTTAAACTTCATGTGTATTATTTCACTGTCAATGATTCAATGTGAGAGTTGCACATGGGAATGTATGCAGTAACATAGGCGAGCACGGTTAGTATTTGTATTTGAAGTAATGTAGAATCATGGTTTTTGGGGTTTTAATTACAATATTTATGTTAACATTTTTGGGGATAAATTACAATAAAGAAACATCATTTAGACAATTGCAAATCTCACGCCTACCAGTGGTACAGTGCCACCCAAAACTATGTTGACATTTTAATTGTGGTGGACTGTTTTAATTTAAAAGAAGCTACATTTAAATCGAAAGATACATGTCACAGTGTCCCTGAGCAGGACACCAAACCCCTAATTGCTACCCAGGCAAAATGTTTTTTTAGATGGATGACGGTTTCTGTGATTTGTGGATACTGATAAAGTAAGTAATATGAATGCCGGAGCGCTCTCCTGTTAATTTCCTGTTGTAGAAGTGATTCAGGCAGTGAACCCAAAAGTCATAAGGCTGTGACACCACAGAGGGAGGCCCAACGAAAAGCATAAACGGAGTGAGCCGCAGCCGATGACCAGAGGGAGACGGCTGTCTGAATAAAGCAGTGTGAAGCTAACCCTAAGCCAAACAAAAAAATGTCATGGAAATCTGTTATTTTTTATGTTCATGTGATTCATTTAAGATATGAATAATGATTTATTATCATTATGTAAGATTTTAAAGAGAAACGCTAAAAATATAAGCAGGACACTCTGTGCTCTGTACTCGCAGCGCAAATAATTGGCAACCCTACAGAAACCCCATCAGAGGGCGACTGCTAGTGAAGCTACTACAGGAACCCCATCAAAGGGCCACTGCTAGCGAAGCTACCTCAGAAACCCCATCAGAGGGCCACTGCTAGCGAAGCTACTACAGGAACCCCATCAAAGGGCAACTGCTAGCTAAGCTACTACAGCAACCCCAACCAAGGGTGACTGCTAGCGAAGTTACTACAGGAACCCCATCAAAGGGCGACTGCTAACTAGGCTACTACAGCAACCCCAACCAAGGGTGACTGCTTGCGAAGCTACTACAGGAACCCCAAC